>NC_080177.1:5879265-6006765 GCF_950295315.1 Erinaceus europaeus
GGCAGACATGCGCCCCACCTCCCGGGCCTCCCAGTACCTCTACACACACATTGGGAAGTCATCTGCCAAAGACCACCAGACCAGAGGATCCCCCAAAGTGGTGTGAAGAGAGGACCTTTGGCTTTTTATCTGGTGACTTAAAGCTCAGTCAGTTCTCTCCATTGGATATCGACTGACTGTAAGAGGGTCCACAGCTAAATGTCAAACTGCATGAAAGCTTTCTGTTTAGTCAGTTTCCTGACCAAAAAGAGCAATTTTTTTTTTAATTGCTACCAGGGTAATCACTGACCTGAAGTGCTGACACTGTTAATTCACCGCTCTCAGCAGCCATTTTTTCCTTTTATTTTTATTAGAGAAATGGGGGGGGGGTGAGGAAACAGAGAGAGAAGGAGAGAGGGGGAGAGAGACGGAGAGAGAGAGAGAGGAAGAAAAACACCTGCTTCACCACTGTGAAGCATCCTTCCTGCAGGCGGGGAGTTGGGACTCAAAACCCAGGTCCTTGGCATGGTAACATGTGTGCTTAACTGGGGGTGCAGCGCATGGTAACATGTGTGCTTAACTGAGGGTGCAGCGCATGGTAACGTGTGTGCTTAACTGGGGGTACAGCGCGTGGTAACGTGTGTGCTTAACTGGGGGTGCAGCGCGTGATAACATGTGTGTTTAACTGGGGGTGCAGCAATGCCATCCCCCCTGCCCCATTTTCATCTCTTCCTGCCCAGTTTGACCAGGTGAGCTGTCACAACATTTTCTGTAAGGAGGTGACATAGAACTCCAGAGGGATGACACAGTCTTAAAGGCAGAAGAGCCCTTTATTTCCTAAATGCCACAAGCTCAGGTCAATGCTAGTCAGCCCTTGAATAAAAGCCACTGGTCTGCAGAGAAACCAGAAAGAAGTGAGGAAGAAGACCCCGTTTTCACACTCCTATATATGTACACTCTGGGGATAAATTCACTCCCCTTTCAAACGACTGGAGTAAGTGCTTCAGGGTGAGGGTAGACAGCATAATGGTTATGCGAAGAAACTCTCATGCCTGAGGCACCAAAGGTCTCAGGTTCAATTCCCTGCACCACTGTAAGCCAGCACTGAGCAGTGCTCCACTATAAAAAAGAAAGGGGGGGGGGGGTGCTTGAAAGTTTCAATAGTAACTGTGAGAAGATGTGTATTGGATTTGATTTTAAAAATAGACACAACATAGATATAAATTTGCTTTTCTTTACTTATTTTTAACATTTTATTCATTTTAATGAGAAAGAAACAGAGAGATATAGAAAGAACAGAGCCCACTGCTCAGCTCTGGTTGATGGTGGTACTGGGGATTGAACCTGGGATCTCAGAGCTTCAGGCATGAGAGACTTTTAGTAGACCTACTGTGCTGTCTCCCCAGCCCTAAATTTGTTTTTAAATGATTTCCGTATTGCTCAGTGGATTGTCAGAAAAAGTTATCACTTGTTTTTCTTTCCTCTTTTTGTTACCAGAGCACTGATCAGCTCTGGCTTACAGTGGTGTGAGGAACTGAACCTGGGACTTCTGAGCCTCAGGCATGAGAGTCTCTTTATATAACCATTATGCTATCTACCCCTGCCCTATGACTTGTTTTTCTATGCAAAGATAAGACATGATTTTTCCAACAACCCAATATACAAGTGTTTAAAACAGTAACAATTTTGGGGACTGGGTGGTGGTATACCTGTACCTGTTAGAATGCACAAGGATCCGGGTTCGAACCCCTAGTCCTCACTTGTAGGGGGAAAGCTTTGCGAGTGGTCAAGCAGGGCTGCAGGTGTCTCTCTGTCTCTCTACCACACCCTTCTTCTTCATTTTTAGCTGCCTCTATCCAATAAATAAAAACTTAAAAACAAACAAACGGGGGGGTTGGACAGTAGCGTAGCATGTTAAGCGCAAATGGCGCGAAGTGCAAAGAACATCCAGCATAAAGTTTGAGCCCCCGGTTACCCACATGCAGGGGAATCACTTCACAAGCGGTGAAGCAGGTTTTCAGGTGTCTGTCTTTCTCTCCCCCTCTCTCTTTGGCTCCTCTCTCCATTTCTCTCTGTCCTATCCAACAACAATGACACCAATAACTACAACAATAACCACAACAATGACAAAACAACAAGGGCAACAAAAGGGGGAAAAAAAGCCTCCAGGAGTAGTGGATTCATGGTGCAGCCACCAAGCCCCAGCAATAACCTGGGAGACAAAATAAATAAAATAAACAATGTTAAAAATTTCACCCTCCTCTCCTTTGACCCTAGGACCTCAGTATTGCCAAGCTAAAACTTGATTGCAGGGCTATCACCCTGGATCCACTAGGAAGAGCTTCTGGTCTTCCCCTACTGTTCTGTGACAAGTGAGAGACAGCTGTGAAGGTGGTGCTTTTTCCTACGTTCCCTTAACAAAAGCCTGAGAGAAAGCTGGGCCTAAGTTCCTGTGAAAACAAGGTCTTAGTCATCTTTACAGGCTCAGAAACTTTATTTCCACTTTACCTTAATTGTCTCTGGATTTTTACACTGGGAAGATAGCTCTTCAAATTTATTCTCAACGCAATGGACCGTGGAAAGTGCTTGAAAGTGTCAGCACTGAATACTGGGAGACTCACAGTGGGTCTGGTCATGACCATCCACGATAGGGAGCTTTATATCAAGCGCCCACCCAAAAAAGTGGGTACAATGTCCCTATGAAGACAATGTGCAAGAAACTCCTAAATTCAAAAAACGTTGTGTAACACAGGGACTGCCTGCTGTAGTTGAAAAACAAGAAATCAGGTGCATTGCCCTCTAATAGTGAGACGGACTGACATGAATACACTTGGATGAGAGCCAGGGAAAGGCCCCATCTTTCAGTGTTGACGGACTGAAGATTCTGAGATACTTGTAAGGATAACTAGTATGATAAAAGTGACAGGCTTTAGGGGAATAAAAGTAGACCAGATCAAAGGAAAAAGAAGTTTATGACAAATTCCCTGGAAAGAATAAAGTTCTTGGGGGCTGGGTGGTAGCACAGCGAGTTAAGCAGACATGGTGCAAAGCACAAGGACCGGTGTAAGGATCCCAGTTCAAGCCCCAGCTCCCCACCTGCGCGGGGGGGGGGGGGGGGGGGTCACTTCGCAACCAGTGAAGCAGGTCTGCAGGTGTCTTTCTTCTTCCCCTTCTCTCTCGATTTCTCTCTGTCCTATCCAACAACAACAGTTATAACAACTACAACAAGGACAACAAAACGGGGAAAATGGTCTCCAGGAGCAATGGATTCATAGTGCAGGCACTGAGCCCCCAGCAATAACCCTGGAGACAAAAAAATAAAAAAATAAAGAAGGGAGTCAGGCAGTATAGCGCAGCGGGTTAAGGGCAGGTGGCACAAAGCAAAAGGACCTGCATAAGGATCCCAGTTCCAGCCCCTGACTCCCCACCTGCAGGGGCGTCACTTCACAGGCGGTGAAACAGGTCTGCAGGTATCTATCTCCCCCCCCCCCCGTCTTTCCCTCCTCTCTCGATTTCTCTCTGTCCTATCCAACAACGATGACATCAAAAACAATAATAACTACAACAACAATAAAAAAACAAGGGCAACAAAAGGGAAAATAAATAAATATATAAAAATTTAAAAAGAAAGGAAAAAAAAGAATAAAGTCCTTTCTTACTCTTTCAGTAGTAAAACATTCCCCTTCTCATGAAAGGATGCTGGTGGATGACAGCTCTTAAATAAATATTTAATGATGAAAAGCTCTGGACAGAATAAAACAACATGCAGCCATATAGACCACAAGCCCCATCACTTACCTTTCACAATATCCACTTTGCTTATAGATAGCCAAGAACAGACATAAAAAATCGGCTCTGTTAATTACTGGACTAAGGTGATTTCTCAAAATGTTTTATGACTCATCTAGCTTAGAAAAACTCACAAAATCACATAAACCCAGAGGGTGAGATCTTGGTTTTCATTTTAAGGACACTCATGGAACTGCCCAGACTGGCAAGGATATGCATGTCTGAACAGCTGTCAGGCCGCTGAAGGTGGTCACTCTGCAGAAACAGTGAGTGCCATTGTTTTGTGACACTGGTGGCTTTGAGAGGCATGCCCAGGCCGAACAGTGAGACCAAATGTGGAGTTGGTGATCCAAAGAGAGCTGTGTGTTTACTGCAATTGTACCAGAGTATACAGAGTAATGTCGACCACGGCAAGGTGGAGACACAGAGTCTTGGGCCACAGCACACAGCGAGAAGAGCCAAGTCCCCTAGGACACACAGCAGACTTCATGGGGCTCGTGGTCAGGGGAACCCTGACATAAGCTTTCCCTGCCACACCGCAATGCTCCGTACTGGGAAAGAGCCATCTGTTGCTATACCAGAAAAGGAGAAATAGAAGGAGGGGTGGTCCCATCAGCTGGAGTCCTAGCTGGGGAGTCCTGAGATTCCCAAACATGATGGACCTAGACCTCGAACAAATCCCCCTCTCCATTGTTACCGGTCATCTCCATCAGGAACAACATAATAGACCCCTCTGTGGGACCCCATAGGACCTTGCTCTCAACATGGATCAATGTTCCATCCTCTGAAGGAAGGCTAGACAACACACTCTATGTTTCACCTGAGGAAGATGGGTCCTGAAATTGGGGCAGCTTGGAATGTTCCTACTCATGACCACAGAATGTGAGCTCAGATCTACAGGGATGCAGATATAAGCTGAATATGGGCCCCAGATCAGATAAATCAATGGGGTTTACAGTCAACAATATTTATACCACTTTCCCATATTTGGGAACTACTCTCTTCCCTGATTCAGCTTTCTAGCCCTTTTTCCAGCCATGACATCATCTCTCCAGACAATAACTTGGGTCCACCTGCATATCAGATGTCAGGCTCAAAAAAAACAAAAACAAAAACCAAACACTAGTATAGTCATGGGCCCTTTGAAATATAACTAAAATAGGCCTACTAACTATCTACAAAATGGAGACTCCCAAATCTTCATTTGCACTATTCCAGCCTTTAGGTAGTCAACAATTTGTTTGGCTTTATATGTTAACTCTTTTTTCAGCCATCAGGTTCCAGACACTAGCAGGATGCCAACCGTACTTCCCTGGACAGACAACCCCACCAATGTGTCCTGGAGCCCTGCTTCCCCAGAGCCCCGCCCCACTAGGGAAAGAGAGAGACAGGCTGGGAGTATGGATCGACCTGTCAATGCCCATGTTCAGCGGGGAAGCAATTACAGAAGCCAAGACCTTCCACCTCTGCACCCCATAATGACCCTAGGCCCATACTCCCAGAGGGATAAAGAATAGGGAAGCTATCAGGGGAGGGGATGGGATACGGAGTTCTGGTGGTGGGAACTATATGGAATTGTGCCCCTCTTATCCTATGGTTTTTGTCACTGTTTCCTTTTTATAAATAAAAATTAAAAAATAAAAGGAGGAGGGGTGGAGAGGGGGAGTCCCAGAAGAAACAGACGTTTGTGACCTGAGGAGTCCATTTAGCTGAAAATAAATGTAGGGGAAAAATGGGTCTGGTCCCCCCCCCCCCAATCCCATACAATCTCAAAACTTTAGGAGTGCTAAGTCAGAAAGTGGAGACCAGTCTACAGACACACTGTTCAGACGAGGGCAAGGAAACAAGTAGGAGCTGACTAAGCTGCCTGTGTGTGCAGCTGGTTGGGAAGTCGGGGGCAAGGTAGGGCTACGCCAGCCAGGTGGCACGCACATCAGCCCTCGGAACCCGTCAGCCTTCAATCCAGTGAATCCTGCAGAAGACCCAGTTGGTCCCTGCCCGGGGTACTTCATACACACCATCTGGGGCGGGTGTGTGTGTGTGTGTGTGTGTGTGTCCGCCCAAGTATCACCAAAGAGTTTCAGATACAGACTAGTAGTTTTGGAGTCAGGCAGTGGCACACCTGGTTAAGCATTCACACTATAGTACGCAAGGATCCAGGTTCAAGCCACTGGTTCCACACTTGTAAGGGGGAGATTTCACAACTGGTGAAGCAGGGCTACAGGTCTCTCTCTCTCTCTATCTCCCCATCCCCTCTCAATTTCTGTCTCTATCCAATAATAAATAAAATATAAAGACTAGAAGTTTCTATATTAATTTCTTTTTTTCTACATTAATTTCTGACCCAGCAATGAGAAGCAAATAGGAAAAATATGGGGAAGGGGAGCTATGAATGGAAAAGGTATTTGGATGGATGATAATTCATGCAATAAGGTTAAAACCCAGCTAGAAGGGAGAGGGGCATAGCACACAACCCCCCTCCTTCCTAACCAGCTGCACACACCATCAGCTTAGTGAATTCTTCACCCCTTGTGAAGCTGTGAAAATCCTAGTACGCTAACCACCTGGCAGACACACCACACAGCAGTGAGCATTACATTCTAACATAAGGCAGCCACTCTCTGCTGCCCCTGAATGGGGTAAGAGTCCAAGGAGGCAGCAGTAAAAGCAACAGTGTTATAACGCGTCCTGAAACTAGGCCAAGTACACTAGGGTGACCAGCTGATCAGACGCAAGCAGTTACAGTCATTTGTAAAGACTCACCTAAATTCTCACTTTATGTTGAGTCACTTTCCCTGCTGATGTTCTGATGCATCTGAGAAGCTTTCTTCACCAGCAGTACCTAAAACAATAAGAAGAAAGACAGAGAGAAAAAAAAAGAAATTTAAAAAATGGAATTAAGCAATGTTACACAAGCCAGTTTATTTGTGGGGGGGGGGGCCTCAAAACCCCTCAATCTATTACATTTGGTTATTTCCCTCAATACTGAGCATGAAAGGAAGTAACTCAGGAAACAATGAATTTCCGCTGTAACACATGGGCTGGGAGTTTTCTTTACCAACTGGGAATTCAGATCCCAAGACACTTCTTTCCAAGACCAAAATTATGTTACAGTTGGCCAGGAGGCAAAACATATTAGATGCTTCCCTGTGGTGGGTGGGAATGCTTAATGGTCTGGAATTGAAACAAAGAGCCAGCGTCTATAAGCCCCGCCCACCCCCACCCCCACCCCCACCACCAGGCGGTTCCCACTAATGTTTAAACCCCTCTCAGATGCTGAGCTGTGGGTTGTTTAAAAGTCAGGTGAGCTCGCAGGGGTGATCGCTGTTGTACTAGTTTCCTTTTTGTTGTTGCTGGTTTTCCCACTTAGTTCCCCCTCTGACATTGCAGTGAAGTGGTCCCTTCTGGTTTCAGCTGGTCCCATCTTAGTCACAAGTCTCTGAGGCACTGAAAGGTGATCGTTTGGCATCTGAATCCATGAAGACCCAATATGAAGCAGAGAAACCCAATAGCCCATGGTAGACAGCAGCAAAATGGGAATGAGTGCAGCCTAGAATGTTCCCAGCTGGGGAGTCGGGCAGTAGCACAGAGGGTTAAGCACAGGTGGCGCAAAGCACAAGGACCGGCGTAAGGATCCTGGTTCAAGTCCCCGGCTCCCCACCTGCAGGAGAGTCGCTTGAAGCGGTGAAGCAGGTCTGCAGGTGTCTATCTTTCTCTCCCCCTCTTTGTCTTTCCCTCCTCTCTCCATTTCTCTCTGTCCTATCCAACAACAATGACATCAACAACAACAATAAAACAACAAGGGCAACAAAAGGGAATAAATAAATATTTTAAAATATATTAAAAAAAAAAAAAAACCAAGAATGTTCCCAGCTGAGACCATGGACTGTGAGCTCAGACCCACAAGTCACACAGGCTGCTGTGCTAAATCGGAACAGACATGGGCCTCGGGTCAGGTTGCTGGCGGTAAACAGTTAATTTTATTCATAGATTTTCTTCTAGTTTGGGAGCTACTCTCTGCCCTAATCCAACTTTCTAGCCCTATTCTCAACTCCGACACCATCTTCTCAGACAGTATTTCTGTCCATTTCCATGTTGGCTATAAAATTGGAGCAAAAACCACAAAAGTCATGGGCCCCTAGGAACATGCCTAAAATGGACTTCCTAACTTCTTTCCATCCTAAGATCCCTATTTTCATCTGTTCTAGTCCTACTTTTTGGTACTTGTTCACTAATCATTTTTATTCTGTTTTAGATTATATCACCTTTCAGCCACCAAGTTGCAGGTTCTACCATGATCCCATCTTGACATCCCTGGGCAGATGACCTCACACCAATGTGTCTCGGAACCTCCCCTCCCCAGAGCCTGACCCCACTGGGGAAAGACAGAAACAGGCTGGGGGATGGCTCCACCTGCCAACATGTCCAGAAGAGAAGCAGTTACAAAGGTCAGACCTTCCACCTTCTGCTCCCTATAAAGAATTTTGATCCATAGCCCCAGAGGGGGAGAGATGTTAGGGGAGGATGACCAGAGGGCTCTAAACTCCAACTCTACCAGGATCTGGAGAAAGAAGAGGGAAAAAGACCTCTAGGAAGTAGTAATAGGGATAGATGTGACCTAGGAAAAAAAGAAAAGGTATGACTATAGGAAATTTAAAAAAAAAAAAAAAAGAAAAAGGGAGAGAGACAAATATATATATGTATTTACAGAAATAATAGTCAACCCATATCTGTAACCTTGGAAGAACTACTTCAGTTTCCAATGGAGAAATAAGGACACAGAAACCAGGTTCAAGCCCCCAGTCCCCACCTGCAGGAGGAAAGCTTGGTGAGTGGTGAAGCAGAGCTTCTCTCTGTCTTTCTCCCTCTCTTATCGCCCCGTCCCTCTTAATTTCTGTCTGTCTCTATCCAATAAACAAATAAAGATCATTAAAAAAATTAACAAAAGAAAAGAAAGGGAGGGAGAACCACTGCATTGCTCTGACATATGTGATGCCACAGATCAAATTCAGGAGCTCATACCTGAGAGTTCAATGTATTTCCACTGCACCACCTCCCAGGCTGCAAAAATAGAAATTTAAATAGGAGATAATGGTTGTGGCTGTTGTGTAGAACAATACCCCTGTAATCTGATGATCTTGCAAACCACTATTAAATGACTAATAAAAAAATTTGAAAACTCAGCAAAAAGTACACATCAGCAAAAAGCAAACAAACAAAAAACAACCCACACATATATCCTCCATTCCCAAAACCCAGAAAAAAACAAATCAATAAACTTGGTATGGGAAGAAATGTAATAGTAACCAATATAGCCAAAGAAAATCTACTTCATTCACAAAGAATAAACATACTTTTAGAAAACTGAGAGACCTCCCACAAAATGGGAGATGTTCACATTGCCACACATCAAACAAGAGGCTAATAACCATAGTATATAAAGAGTTCACCAAACTCAATAACAAGAAAACAAATGACTCCATCCAAAAATGGGAGGATATGGATAGAATATGCACCATAGAAGAGATCCAAAAGGCCAACAAATGTAAAAGAAAATGCTCCAAGTCATTGATTGTTAGAGAAATGCAAATCAAAATAACAATAAGACACCACTTTACCCCTGTGAGAATGTCAGACATCAGAAAAGGTAACAGCAGCAAATGCTGGAGAGGTTGTGGGGTCAAAGGAACCCTCCTGCACTGCTGGTGGGAATGTAAATTAGTCCAACCTCTGTGGAGAGCAGTCTGGAGAACTCTCAGAAGGCTAGAAGTGAACCTACCCCATGACCCTGCAATTCCTCTCCTGGGGATAGATCCTAAGGAACCCAACAAACCCATCCAAAAAGATCTGTGTACACATATGTTCACAGCAGAACAATTTGTAGTAGCTAAAACCTGGAAGCAATCCAGGTGTCCAACAACAGATGAGTGGCTGAGCAAGTTGTGGTATATATACACAATGGAATACTACTCAGCTATTAAAAATGGTGACTTCACCTTCCTTACCTCATGTTGGATGGAGCTTGAAGGAATCATGTGAATAAGTCAGAAACAAAAGGATGAATATGGGGTGATCTCACTCATAGACAGAAGTGGAAAAGCAAGAGAAGAAGGGAAAACACTCAGCAGAACTTGCACTGGAGTTGGTGAATTGCACCAAAGTAGAAGACTGGTGTGTGTGGGGGGGAAGGGGGGTTGGGAGAGGAGTCAGGTCCCAGAGCATGATGGCAGAAGAAGACCTAGTGGGGGTTGTATTGTTATGTGGAAAAGTGGGAAGTGTTCTGCATGTACAAACTATTGTATTTTACTGTTGGCTGTAATCCATTAATCCCCCCATGAAAATAATAAAAAGCAAACAAACTGATCATCAGTGCTCTAGAGGGGTTTCCTTACACTGAAGTACACATAGTGAACACAGCCCTGGTACCAGGTTCAATCCCAGGCACCAGCTATGCCAGCACTGCACAACACTCTGGATCAAAAGCAATAAATAAAATATTAATACAGCACACAATTACTCTTCCCGAGGATGCCATAAGGATGGAAGTTTCCCACCTCATCCTCATAACCTGCAAGACTGCACAGGTCTCCACTTTGCTGAGCTCTTTTTCCTCACCCCCGGCTCTTGTGGGTCCCCCGGGCCACACGCCCTTGTCCTTGGGTCCCTAAGACACCTGCAACCTTCTCATCATTAATCTCTGTTTTACCTGCACAAGTTCAAATGAGTTTCTTACTCGGAAGCAGAAGGGTATCACATAATACAACACTGGTTTCCCTCTCCCCTACCTCCTCTCTCCCTCGCCCTCTCCCTCTCCCTCTCTCCCTCTCCCTCTCTCTCCCTCTCCCTCTCCCCCTCTCCCTCTCCCTCCCTCCCTCTCCCTCTCTCCCTCCCTCTCCCCCTCTCCCTCTCCCTCCCTCTCTCCCTCCCCTCTCCCTCCTCCCTCTCCCTCTCCCCCCTCCCCTCTCCCTCCCTCTCCCCCTCCCCCTCTCCCTCCCTCTCTCTCTCCCTCTCTCTCTCTCCCTCTCCCTCTCTCTCTCCCTCCCTCTCCCTCTCCCCCTCCCACCTCCCTCCTCTCCCCCTCCCCCTCTCCCTCCCTCTCTCTCTCTCCCTCTCCCTCCCTCTCTCTCTCTCCCTCTCCCTCTCTCTCCCTCTCCCCCTCCCTCTCCCTCCCTCTCCCCCTCTCCCTCCCTCCCCCTCTCTCTCCCTCTCTCTCTCCTCTCCCTCTCTCCCTCCCCTCCCCCTCTCCCCCTCCCCTCCCCTCTCCCTCCCTCTCCCCCTCCCCCTCTCCCTCCCTCTCTCTCTCTCCCTCTCCCTCCCTCTCCCCCCCTCTCCCCCCCCCCCTCCCTCTCCTCCTCTCCCCTCCCTCCTCCCTCTCCCCCTCTCCCTCTCCCTCCCTCTCTCCCTCCCTCTCCCTCTCTCCCTCTCCCTCTCTCTCTCCCTCTCCCCCTCCCCTCTCCCTCCCTCTCCCCCTCCCCCTCTCCCTCCCTCTCTCTCTCTCTCCCTCTCTCCCTCTCCCTCTCTCTCTCCCTCCCTCTCCCTCTCCCCCTCCCCTCTCCCTCCCTCTCCCCCTCCCCCTCTCCCTCCCTCTCTCTCTCTCTCCCTCTCTTTCTCTCCCTCTCCCTCTCTCTCTCCCTCCCTCTCCCTCTCCCCCTCCCCTCTCCCTCCCTCTCCCCCTCCCTCTCCCCCTCCCCTCTCCCTCCCTCTCCCCCTCCCCCTCTCCCTCCCTCTCTCTCTCTCTCTCCCTCTCCCTCTCTCTCCCTCTCCCCTCCCCTCTCCCTCCCTCTCCCCCTCTCCCTCCCTCCCCCTCTCTCTCCCTCTCTCCCTCCCTCTCCCTCTCTCCCTCTCCCTCTCTCTCTCCCTCTCCCCCTCCCCTCTCCCTCCCTCTCCCCCTCCCCCTCTCCCTCCCTCTCTCTCTCTCTCCCTCTCTCCCTCTCCCTCTCTCTCTCCCTCCCTCTCCTCTCCCCCTCCCCTCTCCCTCCCTCTCCCCCTCCCCCTCTCCCTCCCTCTCTCTCTCTCTCCCTCTCTTTCTCTCCCTCTCCCTCTCTCTCTCCCTCCCTCTCCCTCTCCCCCTCCCCTCTCCCTCCCTCTCCCCCTCCCTCTCCCCCTCCCCTCTCCCTCCCTCTCCCCCTCCCCCTCTCCCTCCCTCTCTCTCTCTCTCTCCCTCTCCCTCTCTCTCCCTCTCCCCTCCCCTCTCCCTCCCTCTCCCCCTCTCCCTCCCTCCCCCTCTCTCTCCCTCTCTCTCTCCCTCTCTCTCTCTCCCTCTCCCTCCCTCTCCCTCTCTCCCTCCCTCTCCCCCTCCCCCTCTCCCTCTCTCTCTCCCTCTTCCTCCCTCTCCCTCTCCCTCTCCCTCTCCCTGTGTCTCTTGCCTCCTTGGTTACTGCTTGGACTCGGTGCTGACATTATGAATCCACTGCTCCTGGTGGCCATTTTTTTCCATTTTATTGGATAGGACAGAAAAAACTTGAGGGGGAGAAAGAGAGGGAGAGAGAAAGACAGACACCTGCAGATCTGCTTCACCACATGTGAAGCAAAAGCCCCCTGCAGGTGGGGAGCCTGGGGGGGGGGGCTCAAACCTGAATCCTTGTGTGTTCCTTGTGCTTAGTGTTATGTGCACTTAACTAGGTGCACCACCGCCAATATCCCCATTCTCCTGCCTTCTCAATCACTGCATTCCACTTGAAGACAGAACAGTAAGCCCTGAATTCAGATGAATGAAGATTTATAGCTCACAGTGGCGTGGTGATGTGTATGGTCAACAGTTCATGTTATTGAAGCAAGAAATTTAAAGCTAGAGCCACAAAGGCAAAATGCAGACAAAAGGCACACAGCCCTACTCTCGAGGAAGAAGACCCATGAAACCATAATTTCAATAAGAATGAAAGCCAAGGGGACATCATACTTGCTCAGAAGGGCTACTTTTTATGGCTAATGTCGTCTTGATGATAAATATTTTCAATGACTCAACAATTTATTTTCACTGGGTTATATTTACATTTTTTATCATTTTGAGAGGATAAGATACAAAAATGTATGTTCCATTTATCTTCAGCAAACAAATTTATTCATTCTGCCCTATTTTAGAAGGTTCAGAAGTTCCACAGAATACATGAATCTTCACAATATCATGACTTATAAACTGGACTAAAAAGGCATAATTCTTTGTCTAGGCCTCTTGGGTGGAAAGCACAAATTGAATCAGCCCTCTTTCATCCTCTGAAGGCTCCCATCTTCCCAGCCCCAAACAATTCCCTAGGAAGTAGACAAAGGATCACACACACACAATCCAGATCCAGATCCAGATCCAAATGGGAGTGATTCAAAGGATGAACTGAGTATCTGTGTCTTCAAGTCATAACCGGACACACTCAAAGCTACTCAGGACAACCCTCAGCCTCCCTGCTCAGACCTCACCCCTGTCCAACATTCTTTCACAGAGGTTTTTTTATTATTATTATTTTTAATTATCTTTACTTATTGGAGACAGGTGGTCAGAAATGGAGAGAAAAGAGGGAGATAGAGGGAGAAAGAAAGAGAGATACCTGAAGCCCTGCTTCACCACTTGCAAAGATTTGCCCCTTGCAGGTGGGGACCAGGGACTCGAACCCGGGTCCTTGTGCATCTGTAATATGTGTGCTCAACCAGGTGCGACATCACCCGGCCCCTCAGAGAGGTGTTTTTTTTTTTTTTTTAATCTTTATGCAACACCAGAGAATGAACCAAGGATGACCTCACACCTTCCCAGTACCTTTGATGGCCTCCCTAGTCCAACCTTCCATTTCTCTGAGAGAGGGGCGGGGGAGGGAAAGAGTCCTTACAGCACTGCATCATCTGTGGAGTTCCCTTGCTGCTGTCCATGGTCCTCCCATGAGATTGAACCCAAGGTGTCACATGACCTACCCATTCACCATCTCCTGACAACCAACACAGTTGGATAATAAAAAAGTAAGACTGTGCGAGGGGCTGAGTGGTGGTGCACATGGTTGAACACACGTTACCATGTCATGTTACCACCTGCCAATGGGAAGCTTCACAAGCACTGGAGAAGTGCAGGAGTTTCTTCTTCTTTTTTTTTTTTAAGGTTTCATTTATTTATGAGAAAAATAGGAGAGAGAGAGAAAGAGAAAGAACCAGGTATACTCTGGTACATGTGCTGCTGGGGATCGAACTCAAGACCTCATGCTTCAGAGTCCAATACTTTATCCATCAGGTAGAAGGTGGTGCTGCTGGTTACGTATAAGTGGCTCCTGTATTATTAAGACACAGATTCTTTTGCGTTGATGATCTGTGTTGGGGACAAGAGCCACAGACAACAGTTTGGACAATATAATTATAGGGGGCTGGGCAATGGTGCACCCAGTTAAATGCATATTACCAAGCACAAGGACCCAGGTTTGAGCTCCCGCTCCCCACTTGCAGGGGGCCACTTCATCACAAGCAGTGAAGTGGGTCTGCAGGTGTCTATCTTCCTCTCCCTCTCTCTATCCCTCCATCCTCTCTAAATTTTTCTCTGTCTGATCTAATAATAATTAGAAAGAAAGGGGGAGGGGGAAATGGCCACCAGGAGCAGTGGATTCGTAGTGCAGGCACTGACACCCAGCCACAGCAACAACCCTGGTGGCAATTTAAAAAAAAAATAATAATAAAGGACATGCTTTACCCACGGAGCCATCTCCCCAGCCACACTAAGTAGCCTCAATCAAAAAGACGTAACAGAGGCTGGGTAGTGGCACACTGGTACAGTGTTCATGTTACAATACACAAGGACCTGGGTTCAAGCCTCTCTGGTCCCCACCTGCAGTGGGGAAGCTTCACAAGTGGTAAAGCAGGTCTTTCTCACTCCTCCATCTCACCCTTCCCTCCCAGTTTTTCTGCCCCCATCCAATAAATGAGTGAAGAAAACCAGGGGGGAAGAACTGCACCTGCCCAGCCTGGTTTCCGAAACTGAAGGGGAAATTGAACATGTGGCTTTGTTTGCTGTGGGGTCACCCAGGGTCTCGTGTTTTCCTGATCGCTCGATCCTGGGCCAATCTCTTTCATTCTTTTTACTTTATAGAGAGCCAGAAAGAGAGAGGTGAAATTACAGGATGTTGGTGCTCTACTTCAGAATAATCCAAATCAGGAGAGTTCTAAGAAGGGGCTCCCCACGGAAGCTCAGTGAAGGGTCCAAGCTCTTATACCCCCACAGACGTATTTGATTTCCTGCTGAAAACCCCAACAAGCAAGCAGGAGACCCAGGAAGGGAAAGTGCATGCTTTTCACCCCAAATCCATCAGCCAGCTAACATTACTACAGCAATGCACTTCGAAGTCAGAAAGTGAGTTTAGTGGTCAAAACAGTATAGGCATCCAAGGCTGTAAGAGGGGGAGCCCCTGCCTCCCCTGAGAATGCAGGCACTCTGGGGAGGGGGGGAGAGTCATGCCTGAGAGCGTTCAGGAACTGTACCTGCCTGTCAGCTTTGACAATGAAGAGGCGCACCTGCCCCTCTGACGGGCTCACAGGTGTCCCGGGCAGCAGCCCCCATCAGCTTTGCTGCTCGGCTGAGCGGTCAAGGCCCCCAGGAAGGCGCTGGGCATCAGGCCCATCTCCTGGGTACCCTGTGTGTGATCGTGTGTGTCCTGTTTGCTGGGCAGCCCTGGGCAGGGGAGAAGGACAGCTCATTGCTGCTTGGGAAACGGAGGATGCAAATGATGCCCGGTCATCTAGACAGCCTCACATCTGTGAGACCCGCACAGTGACCGCACGGCATGGAGGGACGTCAAGGGATCAGAGTCAAGATCAGGGATCAGACAGCATCGTGGTTCTGCGAAAGCCTTTCCTGCCTGAGGCCCTGAGCTCCCAGGTTCAATCCCCAGCACCACCATCAGCCAGAGCTGAGCAGCACTTTGGTGTCTCTCTGGATCTTTCTCTTAGGGTCTCTCTCATTAAAACAAAGTAAATATTTAGGGGCCCAAGTGGTTGCGCACTCGATTTTGAACCCCAACTCCCCATCTGCAGAGGGGACACCTCACAAGCGGTGAAGCAGGTCTGCAGGTCTCTCTCTTTCTATCTCCCCCTCCCCTCTCAATTTCTCTGTCTAATCAAAACAAAATTGAAGATGAAAGGGAAAAAGATGGCGGCGAGGAGAGATGGATTTGTAGTGCTGGCACCAATCCCCAAGAACCCCAGTGATAATCCTGGTAGCAACAGAATAAATAAGATAAAGAAATAAACTTTGCTTATTTATTTATTTATTTGAATAGAGATAGAGAGAAATTGAGAGGGGCGGAGGAGACAGAGAGGAAGTGAGAGACACTTGCAGCACTGCTTCTTCTGTGGGTGGGGACTGGGGGCTTGAACCCAGGTCCTTGTGCATTGTAACGTGTGCTATACTGAGTGCACCACCATCTGGCCTCAAAATTTGTTTCTTCTTTTAGATTGAGTGGGAGGAAAAAAAGAGAAAAAAGATACACTGAAAGGACTACTGCACCATCCCATGGTGCTTCCGTGTAGTGCTGGGGACTGAACCCAGGGAGGGAGGCATGCACTCTACTGGGTGAGCTATCTCCCAGTCCTCCAAGCTGCTACTCTGGGAATGCTGGTCACACAGTGGACAACTGCAGGCTTGAATTTCTGCCTTCAGGCACACTCCAGGGAGGAGGTGTAGGAGATGAACTTAGACCCACACAGCTGGAAGCTCAGCGTGGTCTGGCGGATCACAGTAATCAGAACAGAACAGGATCAAGCATCAAGCACAGGGCCTGGCTCCAAGGAGCTTGCGATCAGAACAGGAAAAGCGGTCAGAGCCTCTACTTCACAGCATGGACAGGCCCTCCTGGGCGTCCACCAGAGACCAGGGGAGGAGCAGGTTAGGTGGGAAAGGAGAGGGGCAGGGGCCAGGGGAAGCAGGGAGGACAGACTTACTCCTGTGGGCAGAACCAGGGCGTTCTGAGAGCTCTCAAGTGGCTTCAGAATGACCTCGCCCAGAAGGGGTGGGAACAGTCTAGAAGATGAGGCCAGGCCGGCAGGCATGCGCATCTGAAGGCTGAGCACCGGCAGAGGATGCCGGATCTAAAAACTGTTCAGCTGGGAGTCGAGCGGTTGCACAGTGGGTTAAGCGCATGTGGCCCTAAGCGCAAGGACCAGCATAAGGATCCCAGTTCAAGCCCCCAGCTCCCCACCTGCAGGGGAGTCGCTTCACAGGCGGTGAAGCAGGTCTGCAGGTGTCTGTCTTTCTCTCCCCTCTCTCTCTCTGTCTTCCCCTCCTCTCTCCATTTCTCTCTGTCCTATCCAACAACGAACAACATCAACAATGGCAATAATAATAACCACAACGAGGCTACAACAACAGGGGCAACAAAAGGGGCAAAAAATGGCCTCCAGGAGCGGTGGATTCATGGTGCAGGCACTGAGCCCAGCAGTAACCCTGGAGGACAAAAAAAACTGTTCAGCTGCCCCCTGTGAGCACCAGCCTCAGCTCCCCTGGGGGGGGGGGGCTGCATACAGCTGAGTAAGAAGGAACTGAACCACAGTGGGGGCGGGGCATGGATGCGGGGCTTTAATAGGAAATCAGCACCCGCCCTGCTGGGGGGTGGGGGGTGCGTTACATTCCTTGAAAACAAGGCCTGGGCTCTACTGTGTGCTCAGCCCAGAGGCTGGGCTGCAGGAGCAGGGACCATGGCTCACCATATCACCTCCTGCCCAGGAAACCCCTCCCAGTGCCTTTTGTTTGCAATTCTTTTCCTTGATTAGGAGGGCAGCGCTGGGTTTCCTGCCACGCTGCCTTCAGGAAGAGTGGGCCACGAAGACTTTCTGCAGAAACAGAAAGACTTTTTATAAAATTATTAGATGGCAGGGTTGAGTTCCATATCACACCCACCACCAGAATTCTGTGTCCCCACCCTTCCACCTCCCAAAGATAATCACCACAGCTATCACAAGTCTTAGAAAGTGCTTTTCTTTCTGTTTTTTAAAATATTTTATTTATTTACTTTTTTACTAGAGAGGGAGACCAAGATACCAGAGCACTTCTCAGCTCTGACTGATGATGGTGGCTGGGGATTGAACCTGGGACTTGAGAGACTCAGGCTTGGAAATCTTTTGCAAAGCTATTATGCTGTCTCCCCAGCAACGCCTCCCACACACACACTTTTTTTTTTTTTTTTGGCCAGTTCATCTGTATCAGTTCCACATCTGAGTGAAACCATCTGGTAGTTGTTTTTCACCTCTTTACTTATTTCGCTAAAGATTATCACCTCCAGTCCCATCCATTTTGTCCCAAAGGACACAATATCATCTTTTTTGATCACAGAGTAGTAGTAGTAGTCCATGGAGTATATATATATTCCACAAATTCTTCATCTTCTCCTTCTCCTCCTCCTCCTCTTCAGTATTATTTATGTTAGATTCACAGTGGCTTACCCAACAGTAAGGTGACAGGGGTTAGTCCCACATACTGCACCCACCCCCAGTGCTCTGTGTCCCCACCCTCCATCTCCCAGTGATAATCAGCACCTTTCTCACAAGTAAACTGTTTAAACTTGGGCAGACAGTGGACTAAGAGCCCGGAGAGACAGACCCTCCTTGGCTGGGGACCACTGGTCGTGCTCTCTCATCTCCTCCAGGAAGGAGGCCACCATCCGCTGACAGACACATGATCCCGGAACACTAGGCCATTGGGACAACGCAAGGCAGAGCTTAGGGGGCAATGTCACTCAGTGGTGGGGAGCACTGCATTGAGGAGAAGCATAGAGGGCTTGGTTATTACACAGACATTGAAGCAAAGCCAAAGACCGACAGCGTCCTTTCCTCTGACTGACACCTAGAGGCAGTGGCACACCTGGATTGTGTTACAATGTTACAATGCACAGGACCTGGGTTCAAACCCCTGGTCCCCATCTGCTGGGGGAAAGCTTCACTAGTAGTGAAGCAGGTCTAGAGAGGTGTCTCTCTCTCTCTCTCTCTCTCTCTCTCTCCTCAAGTTTCTCTGTCTCTATCCAAAAATAAAGAAATAGATTAAAGGAAGAGAAAGAAAGAAAGAAAGAAAGAAAGAAAGAGTTTCACCAAAAAAGAAACGTGTGTAATACACACAGAGGGAATACATGTGAAAAACACAGGCAGTCTAGTCTGTCAGAAGCTGCACAGCACAGTCCGCAGGCGGATGGACTGGGAAGGATTCTCATTCTGTGAGGAAGGGCAGACTGCCCTCTGGGACCATCCCACACCCGGTCTTCAGCCCACATCCGCTGGCCTCAGCTCTGGAGACCGGAGCCCACGCACACATGCAGAGCAGGGAGCGTCTCCTGGCCAGCTCTCCTGCCTGGACTGCTGGTGATCCCAGGAAAATACAGCCATCCCAGAGGAGGTGACTGGGAGCTCCTCGATTAGCAATTGGTCAGGCTGCAGGGATGGGAAGGGAAACCCCAACAAAGAAGTTTGCAGGGAAAAACTGGCCAGGTCCCTGGCAAAGTCCCAGCACTACCTGGGGGCGGGGGGGGGAGACACACCATCATGGCACCTTCTTGATAGAATTAAAAAGGAGACTCTGCAATCTAGTTTGCCAAGTGCAGACTTCTTACTACTAAGATGTAAGGTAGGAATCTTGCAAAAGTGACCTTAAAGTGCAAAGACAGCTCCAGGAATCACCGTGGGGGAACCTTGTTTGAAACTGACAGGGGTTGGGACTGGAGAGGTTGGGACCAGACAGTTATGCAAAAAGATCTTCAAGCCTGAGATGACAAGGACCCAGCACTGGCCATAAACCAGAGATGAGCAGTACTCCGATTAAAAAAATATATATATATTTAAAATTTTTTAAAAGGGGGGCTGGTTTTCAGGTATGGGAGGGAACTTGAAGTTTGTCCTGTAGTCCTGAGGCCAGATTACAGAATTCACTAAGAAGCAAGGGTGAAGGTTTATTTTATTTTATTTGCCTCCGTGGATATCTCTGGGGCTCGGTGCCTGCACTACGAATCCACTGCTCCTGGAGGCCATTTTTTCCCTTTTGTTGCCCTTGTTGTTTATTATTGTTGTTGTCATTGCTGTCATTGTTGTTGGATAGGACAGAGAGAAATGGAGAGAGATGGGGAAGACAGAGAGGGGGAGAGAAAGACAGACACTTGCAGGCCTGCTTCACTGCTTGTGAAGCGACTCTCCCTGCAGGTGGGGAACCCGGGGCTTGAACCAGGATCCTTGTGCTGGTCCTTGGGCTTGGCCGCAGGATTAAGGTTTATAAGGGAAAGGTCTGAGATGACATGTGGGATCTTCTGCTTGCCATCCTTCCAACAACCCAGATAAAGGCCGCCCTCCCTCACCCCCGACCCTAAAGCCCCATCATGTGGAAGCGTCCACAGCACCGGGGTTTCAAAGCATACAAGCTAGTAATATATGCCAGCCTCTTCCTCTTTCCTTATTATCATCATTATTTTAATAAGATGAGAAATTGAGAGTGGATAAGGAGATAGATTAAGAGAGAGGAGCCAGGCAGTGGCGTACCTGGTTAAGCACACACATTACAGTGAATAAGGGCAAGGGTTCAAGACCCTGGTCCTCAATTGTAGGGAGGAAAGCTTCACAAGTGGTGAAGCAGGGCTATAGGCCTCTTTCTTTCTCTCTCTCTCTCTCTCTCTCTCCCTCTCTCCTCTTCCCCTCAATTTCTCTCTGTCTCTACCCAATAATAAATAAATAATATTTTAAAAGGAAGGAAGGTACTTGTAGCCATGCTCCACTACTTGTGAATTTTTCCCCCTGCAGGTGGGGACTAGGGGCTTGAACTGGGTCCTCACAAGTGGTAACATGTATACTCAACCCTGTCCAGCCCCTCATTTATTTTTTAATGAGAAAGAGGGAAAGAAAGCATCACCGTGGCTTTAGCTGGAGATGAACCCCAGGGCCTAGTATCTGCGAGTCCTGCCCTCCACACCCTTGTCCTCTGTGGGGCCGTTCTTCCTCTCACATCTGGTGCCTCACATCTCTACTACACCCACTGCCCCCCATGGCCTGGAAGTGTCTGTGCAGCTTGACAACCACGAAGGGTCCCTGAGACTGAGTCCCACTTAGCTCGGTTTCCAGACTCCCGACTCTCCACCTCTGCCTGGCTCACCCCCGGGCTGCTCCACCCCCCACTCCACTCACACCGTCCTGCTGAACAATCAGAATCGGTGTCTGTGAGATGGCCTTGTCCCACACGTGTCCCTTTTCAGGCCCTGCGGGGCAGGAGCCCTGGAACACTCCATCAGCCTGGCTGTGTTTGAATCCCTTGTGGGAAAGCCATGCCAAGCCATGCCACGGTGGTTAATGAGTGAAGAGTCTGTCCCACACCACTGACAAGGCCTGTGGGACATTATCAGACACACAAACACTCCCTTGACTTTAAGTCACCTGATAGTTTCTGATAAAGGAATCTCTTTCTAGCAAGGAAGACTAGATTAGCTCTGGAGAGGAATGAAAGATAAGCTGTGACCCATTCAAATGAGGAGAATGGCAAAGACTTGCTTGTGTCAGCTTTTGACACCAGCGAGCCTCTAGCCAATGCAGAGAAAGAAGTAAGAAACAATTAGCAGGCGCAGGGAGATGGCTCAGCCTGTCAGAACACCAGCCTGCATGCCTGGAAGTCCAGAGGCTTCAAGTTCAGTCCCAGGCACCGCCTCATGCCAGAGCTGAGCAGTGCTCTGGTCTCTCCTCTCTCCCTTCTCTTCTCTTGCTCTCCCCTTTTCCTTTTATGCCTGTTCTCTTTTTCTCTCAAAATAAATAAGTATCTTTTGAAAAGAGCTTCAAAAAATGTAACAGAAGGATGAATATGGGATGATCTCCCTCTCAGGCCGAAGTTGAAAAACAAGATTAGAAAAGAAAACACAAGTCGAACCTGAAATGGAATTGGAGTATTGCACCAAAGTCAAAGACTCGGGGGTGGGTGGGTGGGTGGGGAGAATACAGGTCCATGAAAGATGATGAATGACATAGTGGGGGTTGTATTGCTAAATGGGAATCTGGGGAAAGTTATGCATGTACAAACTATTGTATTTACTGTTGAATGTAAAACATTAATTCCCCAATAAAGAAATAAATTATTTAAAAATATATATATATATATAACAAAAAAGGGGGAGTTGGGCGGTAGCGCAGCGGGTTAAGCGCACATGGCACAAAGCGCGAGGACCAGCATAAGGATCCCAGTTCGAGGCCCCAGCTCCCCATCTGCAGGGGAGTCGCTTCACAAGTGGTGAAGCAGGTCTGCAGGTGTCTGTCTTTCTCTCCTCCTCTCTCCATTTCTCTCCCCCTCCTCTCTCTATTTCTCTCCTATCCAACAACAACATAAATAACAACAACAATAACTACAACAACAATAAAAAGCAAGGGCAACAAAAGGGAAAATAAATAAATAAATATAAAAGAAGAAAAAAAGAAAAATATAACAGAACATTAGGATTTGCAAATAAAATGTCCACCTTAAAACATTTAGGAAATGTCACCCAGATAAAATTCACTCACAATAATATAAGATGGGATAGAAGGGCAAAGAAAGGTCCAGAGAGAAGCACCTAGAAATAAATCTCTATCCATAAATCATGTCAATCTTTAAATTTTACTATTTATTTGTTTAGTTAGTTAGTTATACAAGAGAGAGGGCCGGAGCTTCACTCTGACATATATGATGCCAGGAATTGAACCCAGCACCTCAGGCTTGCAAACCCTCTCATGCCTGAGGCTGCTAAGTCCCAGGTTCAATCCCCCGCACCACCAGAAGCCAGAGCTGAGCAGTGCTCTGGTGTTTCTCTCTGTGTCTCTCTCTGCATCTATCTCAAAATTAAAATTAATAAAATAAAAAAGGGAGGGGGACTGATTTTTAAAAAAATTGACAATAAGGGGCACTTATCCTATGAAAGTTCACGGGCCAAGCAAGAGCCATGGGAACTGAGAAAGTAAGGCGTCACAGGAGCAGATAAATATACCATTAAACAGGTCAGAGGGTACAGAGAACAAACAGATATTTAGGATAAATCTGTGATTTAAAATTGGCACCTTAAAAATGAACTATTACTTCAAACTATCCACAATACAGGGAAAAGCAAATACCTACAAAGAATCTGAGTTACAGTTCTGCCCCTATCGGCACAAATCCAAATCCCAGCTGGGTAAGAGATCTAAACCGAAACAAAGTTATGAACTACCGAATCATGAAGATCATCATTTTTATTTACAAAACCCTGAAGATAAGCATTCACAGATGTGACATCTTCAACAGCTGAGCCTCCTATGTTTTCTAAACAAAGTGAAAGGCAGGCCATAAAGAAACACTATTGGGGCTGGAGGGATACATTAACCTGACCGATTTCTGCCGTCTTACTCCAAAGCATCAATGTTTAAATAATCAGGATAAGTGAAGACTCAAGTATTGGCTTATGTGTGTGTATATATATATATATATATATATATATATATATATATATAACACATACACAAGATATACACTTTCATTTAGGAAGAGAAATGACTATACAAGAAATTTTAAGTTTCTTTTTTATCTATTATTTTTTCTTGCCTTCAGGGTGATCGATGGGACTCAATGCCTGCACTACAAATCCACTGTTCCTGGTAACCATCTTTTTTTCCATTGTTGTTGTTGTTGCTGCTGCTGTTGTTGCATAGGACAGAGAGAAATTGAGAGAGGAAGGGAAGACAGAGGGGGGGAGAAACTGCTGGACACCTGTAGACCTGCTTCACTACTTGTGAAGCAAACCCCCTGCAGGTGGGGAGCTGGGGCCTCGAACCGGGAACGTTACACTGGTCCTTGTGCTTCCCACTATGTGCACTTAACCTGGCACGCCACCACCCAGCACCCAATTTCAAGTTTCATTAAGTTATTTGTCAACTGAAAATGAGCAGAGGAAGAAAGCAAGTTTGCTTGCTCTTCTTCAGGAATACAAACAAGAAGAATGTGGACAACTATGTCAAATATTTTCCTTTAAACATTCTCCTTAGTGCCTCTCCCACAGAAATTCTGGAAGAGAAACCATGTACTTCAAAGGGTGTGCCTCTAGGTTGTGGATGATTATCTGACTTCCTGTCCTAGTAAACAAAACTCCCAGGGGGGGGCGGGGCAGGAATGAATTAAGAATTTCAGAGAGAAGCCACCTCTCCACTTCTAACCTGTGGGAAAGGCATCCATTTTCATTTCCTTCTTAAATGAGAGGAAATGTACAAGCTCCCAAAATTATGCTGATTTTTCACTGGCAAAAAAAAAAAAAGAAGAAGAAGAAGAGAGAGGGAGACTGACTTCTAATTTTTTCTTTCCCTTAGTTTACATCTCTCTGTCAAACCTCCAAGTTTTCTCCACACCTGCAAGGCACCCCCCTCCAGAATCCTAGCTGGAGCACTGAGTCTGAGATCTTGTTGCAAAATTACCATGTAGGTGAGCCCCGTGTAGTGAGTGGGAAATAAGCTAGTGTAACAGTCTCTGCGGTCTCCCTCATGGGCAGGGAAAAAACTGACAATCAGCCGACTGTGTTCCTTCCCTTTCCCATCCATTCCAAGAAAATATCCAGGTCAGGCTACCATCAGTGGGCTCTTCCAGTCTGACTTTTTCTGCCTTCCTTCCTTTCCTATAACAGGACAGAGAGAAAGTGGGTGGCAGGGACCGGCACACACACACACACACACACACACACACACACACACACACACACACACACTCCTGCACATGGTAATGTGTGCACTCAACCCACTTTGCCTTTTCTTTAAATGCAAATTGGAAAACTAGGATATATATTGTCTCCAGGGTTATGGCTGGAGCTCGGTGCCTGCACCACAAATCCACTGCTCCTGGAGGCCAATTTTTCCATTTTGTTGCCCTTGTTGTTATTATTGCTGTTGTTGCTTTTGGATAGGACAGAGAGAAATGGAGAGAGATGGGGAAGACAGAGAGGGAGAGAAAAAGATAAGACACCTGCAAACCTGCTTCACGGCTTGTGAAGCAACCCCCCTGCAGGTGAGGAGCCAGGGGTTTAAACCGGGATCCTTATGCCGGTCCTTGTGCTTCAGGCCATGTGTGCTTAACCCGGTGAGCTACCACCCGGCCCTCGTAATTCAGGATTTTAACAACTTCTCAGTCCCAGCATCCCAGGAAACAGTTCTTATTTCAAAGGTCTGTAAAACTTGTATGAATTCCATCAAATTGACTGAACCTTTTGTGTTTCTTTGGGTCTCTCTAAGTCACCCTGGGTGAAAAGGGTAGGTGTCTAATAGCAGAGGCTGAGAACTCAGGCCGGCTCCTCTAACTGGTATCCAGAATTAGAGCCAAGTCTCCCTTCCACACCCCAAGTTCCCACCCTGAGGAATTCCAGCCACACTCCCTGAGTCCTCCAGGCACTTCACACAAGTGGACATAGGCCTTCCCTCAGCATCCTGGTGAGAAGGGAGGGGTGTGAAAGCCCCTGGCACTGAGTGTCCCTCACATTGTCACCATTCCAGAGACATCTGCAGGGCCTATTTATATGCGGCATCATAACTGATCCTAGATGTTTACCCATTTGAGTCGGCAAGTAACGTGTGTTTTACATCAGCAAACTGAATTCTCTGAAATCTCCTGGCCAAGCCTAGTGAAAGAAACTAATGAAATTGCAAGACTGGGTCAGTGTTGTGTTCTGCAGCTTACAGTATGGCCAAAAATAAAGATTAAATTAAAAGATATTCACCACAGCTAATTGTTTATAGCACAAAAGCTACAATTATTAAGTTTGTCTTTACAACTTGGGTATTTTTATAAGTAGTGAATTACTTTCCACCTCAGTTACATAAAGCATAATGAAAATGACATGTAGCAGCAATCAGTATCCTGTCCCTTCTGTCCTAAAATTTAAGTATAAAATACATTCATCTGTATATATCTTTTTTTTTTTGCCTCCAAAGTTATCACTAGGGCTGGTGTTGGCACTACGAATCCACTGCTCCTGGCAGCCATTATTTCCTTTCCATTTGATAGGACAGAGAGAAACTGAGAGATGAAGAGGAGATGGGGAGGAAGAGAGACAGAGAGACACCTGCAGACCTGCTCCAATGCTTGGGAAGCGTTCCCCCCTGCAGATGGTAGGTCCAGGGCTTGAACCTGGAACCTTGCTCGGGTCCTTGTGCTTAGTACTATGTACACTTAATAGGGTACACCACTGCCCACCCCCCATACACCTTCTCTTTAAGAAAAAAACGCTTGACAGTAAGAATTATCAATGTTGGGAGTCGGGCAGGAGCGCAGTGGGTTAAGCGCACGTAGCGCAAAGCGCAAGGACCAGCGTAAGGATCCTGGTTCGAACCCCTGGCTCCCCACTTGCAGGGGAGTCAATTCACAGGCGGTGAAGCAGGTCTGCAGGTGTCTGTCTTTCTCTCCCCCTCTCTGTCTTCCCCCCCCCTCCATTTCTCTCTGTCCTATCCAACAACAATATCAATAACAACAACAACAATAAAAACAACAAGGGCAACAAAAGGGAAAATAATAAATATAATTTAAAAAATTTAAAAAAAGAATTATCAATGTTTTCAAGAGAGAAGCAGGAAAATGTGAGACAAAAAATTAACTGTAATTTTTAAAATATCTGTACACTTTGAATTTTCTCTAACACCCATGTGCTAATTGTTTTGTTTTGATATTTTGTTTCATTATTTATAGGATAGAGACAGAGAGAAATTGAGAAGGGGGGAGAGAGAGAGAGAGGAAGAGAGAGACACCTGTAGCCCTGCCTCACTGCTTGTGAAGCTTTCCCCCTGCAAGTGAAGACCTGGGCGCTTGAACTCACATCCTGCGCACAGTAACGTGCACTCAGTTGACTGCACCGTCACCCAGCCCTGATAGCTCTTTTTAAATTGGGTGGGAGGGATGCCAAGTCAGTGCCAGCAAGTAGATTCGTGGCAGCACCGTTGGGTGGCACAATCTTCCTCCCATTGTATGTAACGATTGTAAAACACGTTCGAGGCTCTCCACCATGTGGGATAAGCTAGGACGATAGTGGAAGGTATAGTGTGAGCTGTCTCCCCTTCTGTCTCTGTGTGGGTGTTTCTCTCTGCTTCTCTGCATGAAAAAAAGTGATCCAGGGAGTAGGGCGGTAGCGCAGCGGGTTAAGCGCACGTGGCACCAAGAGCAAGGACCAGTGTAAGGATCCCGGTTCGAGCCCCCAGCTCCCCAACTGCAGGGGAGTCGCTTCACAGGTGGTGAAGCAGGTCTGCAGGTGTCTGTCTCTCTCTCTCCCCCTCTCTGTCTTCCCCTCCTCTCTCCATTTCTCTCTGTCCTAACAATGACATAAATAACAACAACAACAACAATAATAATACTTACAACAATAAAACAACAAGGGTAACAAAAGGGAATAAATATATAAATAAATAATTTTTTTAAAAAAAGTGGCCCCAAGCAGTGACCTCATACACACACACAGGGCTCCAGGGATGATTATTGATTTTATAACTTTTCCATAATTTACTTGTGATTAAAAATGTTTTTTATTATTTACTAGATAGAAGCATAGGGAAATTGAGAGGGAAGAGGGGAGACAGAGAGGGAAAGAAAGACACCTGCAGCCCTGCTACACTGTGTGTAAAGCTTCCCCAGCAGGTGGGGGCTGGAGGCTTGAAGCTACATCCTTGTGCCTGGTTATTTGAAGTCCGATCTAGCTACAAATATGTTGCAAATCACATCTTTTCAGTGATGGCTGGCAACACAGTGGCAGAGTCAGCTCTGACTAAATGATACAGTGGTGTGCTGTACTGAGACACTGAGTGAGTGAGTGAGTACAGAGTCAGGGCCCTGAGAGCCTCTGTTCACAGCATTTTCATCAAGGATCAACCCCTGACGAGGACCCACGTGTGTTTCTGTTTCCAGATGGGTGGAGAACACTATGCTGAACTTGGGGCCAGAGAGCTTTCCCCAGCACCTGCATGAAGCTTCTCCAGCACAAGCATTTTGTCTGTAATGCACACCGTGGCATTCTCCTACTTAAGAACGCTGCTCGGTGCCTCACCACAACATCTGGGGGCCTAGGGAAGTCACCAGGAAAAATGCAAAAACAAGCAAATTAAAAGTGGAGAAGCGGGCGGAGGGTAGATAGCATAATGGTTATGCAAACAGACTCTCATGCCTGAGACTCCAATGTCCCAGGTTCAATCCCCTGCACCACCATAAGCCAGAAATGAATAGTGTTCTGGTGGAAAAAAAAAAAGTGGAGAAGCACAGCGCTAAACAGACTGTGAGGAAGGGTGGTTGTTTACCGTCCGAGAGTGACACCCTATCTGAACTCCTCTGGGAGTGGGTGTGTCAGGTGACTCAGAGCTTTTGCCTCTGTGCTCCTGAGTGACCAAGACTGATGGCAAATGCCACAGAAGGGACAACTGGAGAGTCACAAAGAAATGTGGGGAAGGGCACATATCTGCAAATACAGAGTCCACGAATCACGAGAATCAAGGGGGTGTCTTCAATTTGCAATTGTTAAAAAGCAAATTCTCAAGCATTTTGCAGAGTAGAAAGATGCCCAGAGCAGTCCCGGAGGTGGTGTGACGGAAATGTTGGGCCCTCAAACATGAGGTCCTGAGTTTGATTCCCCAGCAGTGCGTGTGCCCGAGCGATGCTCTGGTTCTCAATATGTCTTTCAAATTTTGTGAAGGGAAACCTCTTAAGGAGCTTTCTTAGGGACACACACAGTAGAGTGCATACATTACCATGAACAAGGTCCCAAGTTCAAGCCCCTGGTCCCTACTTATAGGAAGGATGCTTCAGAAAGGGTGAAGCAGGTCTACAGGTGTCTCTGTCTCTCTCCCTCTCCACCTCCCCCCTCTTCTCTCAAGTTCTCTCTGTCCTATCAAATAAAATAGAAAGAAGGGGGGGGATAGCTTCCAGTAGGAGATTCATAGTGCTGGCACCAAGCCCCAGTGATAACCCTGGTGGCAATAAAAAATAAATAAAATAAAAGCTTTCTTCTTTTTGTATACAGAACTGGGGGACAAAGGAACCAAGAGTCTTGTGTATGTGTGATAACACTGAGAGAACTTCCTGGCCTCCTTTATTTTACTTTATATACCTGGAGACAGACAGACAGATGAGAAACATCACTGCAGAGCTCCATCATCTGTGGAGCTCCCCAGGTGCCATAGTGGTGTACCTATGTGGTGCCAGGGGTTGAAGCTGGCAACAAAAGCACAGCTAGGTATGCACTCCACCTGCTGGCATACTGCCCAGTCCCTGAGCTGGAGCTGTTTTTTTTTTTTTAAAGATTTTATTTATTTATTTATTTATTTAGGAGAAATGATAGGAGAGAGAGAAAGAACCAGACATCACTCTGGTACATGTGCTGCCAGGAATTGAACTCAGGACCTCATGTGTGAGAGTCCAAAGCCTTATCCACTGCGCCACCTCCCGGACCATGAACTTTTGTTTTAACATCAGGTAAGGCCAGGACCCTCTGCACACTTAGGAAGACTTGTGGTCTGTTGACACTGCCCAGGAGATGGAGAGCCCAGCTCACTTATTGCAGCCGTCAGAGTGAAGTCAAGAAGCTTAGAGAAGGTTTTATCAGGTCCTAGCCGAGAAAGAAAATCCACAGATCTTACAGAGGCTTCCCAAATCTATGGATAAGGCCTCATTGAAGTCTCTCTCCTTCCTCCCCACACTGTTATCTGTACAAGGTCATGGTAGTTCAGAACTGCATTGATTCCATCTTTAACCAATACTGGTTTCACATCAGGAACCCAGCGATCTGCAGAGTGGCCTCCAAGGTTATTCCAGAGCCTTCTGCAATCACTGTGCTGACATAACAGGGAAAACCAATCTCCTGTGGGGAGGGGAGGGAGGAAGGCCAACAGGCTAAGCAGGGCACTTGGGGGAGTCTGGAAACCTGCACTTGGGGGAGTCTGGAAACCTGCATTCTCTGCTGCTAAGCACAAAGCCAGGAGATTAACTCAAGAGTCTTACTCTGAAAAGATGGCTTAGCTCAGACACAGTTAAGATAATATTTCCTGTTCTCAGTGGGCTCGGCTGCAAAGCCTCACCACCACCTCCACTCCTACCTCCACTTTCTCCAAGGGCTGTTGCTGCTCAAATCCAGAGACTCCCTTCCGCTTTGCACACCCCCTCTGTGGGCTCTCTCAAGCTCTCCCCCGGCCCCCACGCCCAGGGAGTCAGGGATTAAAACCAGGTTCCCAGACCACATTCCCAAACTAGGGCCTGGAATCTGGGATGAAAGACATGAGTAACTTTATCTTTCCCTCCCAGCTCCCACTTAGCTAATAATGATAGCCCCCGTCACAGAATACCATGTGTGGCTTCTTGAAAACATTATCACTGAATCTTTTATTTATTTATTTATTTTATTTATTTATTTATTTTCATTGCTTTGCTGGAGGAAGAATCAAATGCCCTCCGCAGGCATGATACCACCAAGGGTCTTGCCTGTCCCCACACTGACTTTCTATAGCCAGAGAGAGGGAGAGAGGAAGAGGGGAAAGGTCTGAACATGCTAGTGGCCATCCATTCCTTCTCTGCACCGAAACTATCTATCTCTTCACAGATCTACTGTCCACAAACAGGAACACATGTGCCGTCTCGTGCAAACGGCCTTGCACAATGTCTTACAGTTAGCAGACAAGTAGCAAATCCAATCCTGGTAAAATCAAAACTTTAACACAACACCCCTCCACACACGCCCTCTTTATTCGCACAGTAGTGATCAATATCAGCCTCAAAGAGCTGGCCACCACCCTGCCACATGTCACAAGCAGGTGGCAGAACGTGCTTTAGTCCTTCCAGAGGCAGGGGCGGACTCACTTCTAGAAAGAAGCAAGCCAGACCTTGCAACACCAGAATGGAAGAGAGGGGGCGTGGACCCGGGCACCCCGAAAATAAGCTGTGATCCCCAACTCCCTCTCCAAGAACCATCTGTGTCTTCTGAAGACTCCAAAGGGGTTCACAGAGGGTCTGTGGGGACTGGCCAGGGGAGAGCAACACTGCAGGGTCAGGGGGTGTCTTTCACAGTCTCAGTCGTGGCACAGTCGGGAGCTGCACAATCAGGGCCCCTGCCAACGACCATGTACAGCAGAGAAGCAATTACAGAAGCCAGAACTCCCACTTTCTGCATCCCATCAAGAATTTTAGTCCAGACTCCCAGAAGGATAAAGAATATGGAAGCAGAGAAGCAATTACAGAAGCCAGACCTTTCACCTTCTGTACCCCATAGACATCTTTGGTCCAGACTCCCAGAGGGATAAAGGAAAGCTTCCAGTGGAGGGGATGGGATAGGAACTCTGGTGGTGGGAACTGTATCCCTCCTATCCCACAATCTTGTTGATTATTATTAAATCACTAATTTAAAAAGAAGCAGCAGCAGAAGCAGCAGCGACCTGAACGCGTCTCTATAGAAGTCGAGTGCGATCACATCGACATCTGGTTCCCATTCACTCAGACCTGGTCACGACAGTCCACCCCTTTCCAGATACATTTTCCCGTCAATGTTCACCTGTTGGTGTGATTCTGATATGAGCCAGAAGCCTCCCCAAATGAGTGCCTGGTACTCAGGTAGCATTCGGAACAGCAGGAAGAGAAGTAACTATGTCCCCATGTGCGCTTAACCCACTGCGCTACTGCACAACCCCCATGAGAAGTCACTATTTCTAAAAAAAAACAAATAAACAGGGAGTAGGGCGGTAGCACAGCAGTTTAAGGGCACAGGGCATGAAGCGCAAGGACCCGTGGAAAAATTCCGGTTCAAGCCCCTGGCTCGCCACCTGCAGGGGTGTTGCTTCACAGGCAGTGAAGCAGGTCTGCAGGTGTCTGTCTTTCTCTCCTCCTCTCTGTCGTCCCCTCCTCTCTCCATTTCTCTCTGTCCTATTCAACAACGGTGACATCATCATCAACAACAATAATAACCACAACAACAATAAGACAACAAGGGCAACAAAAGGAAAAATAAATTATAATAAGAAATCTTTTAAAGAAACAAATAAACAAACAACAATAGTTTGCTCTCACTCTCAAGGCTGAAGTCTCTCATCTCTCCCTCTCTTTCCTCCTCCTCCTCCTCTTCAGTGTTAATACCACTTACTCTAGCAAAGTGGTCAAACTGCCTGCTTCTTGCACATGCACACACACACACAAGCACACACACACAGAAGCACACACACACACACAGAAGCACACATACACACAGAGAAGCGCGCACACACACACACATATACACACACACACTCCTGAGAATGAGAACTATTGTAGTAAGAGAGAAACACGGAGTATAAGCTCTTCCATTTACAAAGTTCCTATTCATAGCCTTTCTGAAAGCCAGTAATTTAAATTTATGGAGCAATGAGGCATTTCTGTTTCCCGGCACTGCAAAGGGTTAGCTTATCAGGGCATAGGTGCTCCAGTGGCGCAATCGGTTAGCGTGGTACTTCTACAGCTTATCAGGGAACGGGAACGCCGGAACAGCCCAGAAAGCCCATAAATGAGGATCCTGGATGGCCTCCAGGGCTCTCTTCCAGGAGAGCAGAAGGTAAGGGTTTATGCTCACAAGATGCTGAACTGGGAAGGAGAGGCAGTCGCCATGGCAAAACCCATCCAAAGGAACCGGAAGAAGATTCTAAAGTGCCATGACCCTGGGTGTCCAGGGAAGACCTTCGCTCCTCTCTGCTCTGCCTCCAAGATGGCGCCCAAGACGGCAAGCCTTACTTCCCAACAACTGAGTGTGAGAAGGAAACTGAAACTGAAGAACAGCTCTCTGTCACGCAGCACGGTGAAACTGACTTGCTTTGTTTGTCTGTAACTTAACAGTTTTTGTCTCCCCTTAATTCTCTCCAGAAGATGTATGTCAGAGGAAGACAGCCCAATGGGTAGAGTCTACGACCTTCCATGCATGAGGCCCTGGTTTCCATCCCCCACATCACATGTGAACACCAGAGACAGGACCAAAGGGGCCTCCCTGGATGCTGGAGTGACGCTCTGGCATCTCTCCCTGTGCACAGAACTTTTGAAAGAAAAGAAAAGAAAAACACAAGCCAAGGAGTTGATTCAGTGGTATCACACATGCACAAAGATCTCATTTTATGCCCCAGCATTGCATTATTAAAAGAAGGAAAAGGTCTTACTTATTTCATGAGTGTGAGAGAGAAATCAGAATGCTGCTGCAGAATCTGTGGTGTTGGGAATCAAACCCTGGGCCTCAGGCATGCAGTCTGTACTCTTACCTCCTAAACCGCCCACATCCACAGTCAGCTGAATCACTTTATTTATTTATTTACTTACTTATTTATTTATTTATATTTTTGCCTCCAGGGTTATCTCTGGGGCTCAGTGCCTGCACTATGAATCCACTGCTCCTGGAGGATTTTTTTCCCCCCGTTGTTGTTGTTGTTGTTGTTGCCACTATTGTTGTTGGATAGGACAGAGGGAAATTGAGAAAATAGGGGAAGACAGAGACGGGGAGAGAAAGATAAGACACCTGCAGACCTGCTTCACTGCTTGTGAAATGACCTCTCTGCAGGTGGGGAGCTGGAGGCTTGAACTGGGATCGTTGCGCTTCATGCCATGTGCGCTTAACACGCTGCATTACTACCCAACCCCCCTCACTTTACTTATTTATTCTGTCACCAGAGTTACCACCAGGGCTTGGTGCTTTCATGGTTTCACTTCTCCCAGAGGCTTTTCCCCCCCTTTACCATAAAGGATGAGAGACAGAGAGAGTTAGAGAGACAGGAGACACCGCAGCACTGCTTCACCACTCATGAAGCTTCCTTCCTTCGGGGGGCTGCCATGTGGTGACCCAGGGATTGAACTTGGGTCCTTGCGCGCGGTAATGAGAGACACTTATCCAAGTGGTAGAATTGAAATGGTAAATAGCCCTGAAGTCCAGGGTCTGAGGAGAGCAGCAACAGGGGGAGAGGGTAAGCAAACCATGTGGGTTGGCCCACTCATTTCCTCAACAGCCTCCTCCCCCACCCCAGTGGGGTGAAGGCCTCTTTGTCAAAATCAGAATTAACTGCGCATCACAGAAAGAAGATGCAATTTTCCCCTCTGGCTTCTGATCTCTGAAATGGACACTGGGGAGTCATTTTGTCCTGAAAATTTCAGCTGCTGGGGGGGGGGGGAGGAGAATAAACCAGCCAGGAAAACTTCCAAACAGAAGAACATTCTTAGAAAGCCTTGGGGGTGAGCAAGTCATGGGTTTGCTTTTGAAAACAAGAAAGAAAGAAAAGAAATTGTTAAGACACATCCCTGCAGAAAAGCAACTCTTGGAAAAAAAAGATATTCATCTCCAAGTTCAACAGAGAGAGGAGACTGTGTAGAGTGCTCTGGGCATGCAGAAAGGGGGGAAGGGGGGATCGGTCTGGGACCTGGAGCCAAGCACAGAGCCATGTCCACGTAAGGCAGAGCCCTGGCAGGTGAGCCAGACAGACACATTCAGGAGAACCTGCAATGCAGTCTTCAGGACTCACAGCCATATTTGGAAGCCAATCCCTTGGTAAGCTATAAAAGCAAGATATATATATACCTGCTTACCTGAATTCTCTTATTTCTTTTTAAAAATATTTTATTTATTTTAATGATGGGGGCCAGGCTAAAGCAGTGCTCAGGTCTAACTCATGGTGATACTGAGGATTGAACCTGTCCCTAGGTACTTCAGGCATGAAGCTCTTTTGCGGAGGACAGGTGGCATGTTACCATGTGCAAGGACCCAGGTTCAAGTCCCAGGTCCCCCCCTGCAGAGGAGAAGCTTCATGAGTGGTGAAGGAAGCAGGGCTGCAGGTCTCTCTCTGTCTATCTCCCTTCTTCTCTCTCAATTTCTCTCTCTATCCAGTAAGTAAATAAATAAAAAAAGAATGTCCATTGCAAAACCGATCTGCTGTCTCCCCAGCCCTGAATTCTTGTATTTCTCCATCTGGATTATAAATCACACTTTTGGGGCCAGGCAATAGCATATTGGGTTAAGCGCACATGGAGCAAAGCACAAGGAACAGTGTAAGGATTCTGGTTCAAGCCCCCCAGCTCCCCAACTTCAGGGTGTCGCTTCACAGGTGGTGAAGCAGGTCTGCAGGTGTCTGATTTTCTCTCCCCTCTCTAGTCTTTCTGTCTTCCCAGTCCTATCCAACAACCACAGCAATAACGACAATAATAATAACAAGGGCAACAAAAGGGAAAAAATAGCCTCCAGGAGCAGTGGATTCATAGTGCAGGCACTGAGCCCCAGCATTAGCCCTGGAAGCAAAAAAAAAAAAAGTCACATTTTCTTTGATCCTTGAGCCTAGGCACCTTGTCAAAAGGCCAAGTGCCAACCTACCCATCCACAAGAAGCTCTCCCAGTAACAGCTTCACAGACCCCTCCACCCCTCGACCCCACACCGTGCAGCTACCCCTTGGATCATTTTCACTCAGTCTTTCCCCCAAACACTCCCTGGAAGGGAGAAACACAGCCACAGGAGAAAAGGGCCTCAACCCACAAAGTATGTGTCCCCGGAGACACACCAGAAGGTTATTCTTCCTGTCCATTCTCTTCCCCTCTAACCTCCAGGGGCACAGTTAAAGCTCCTGGGCTCAGAATGTGAAGGGCCAGAGACAAGTCCCTGCCCATCCCAGAGAGGGACAAAGGAATGACAGAACAATAAAGCAGGACAGAGAGGGCTGCAAGCAGAATACTCGTCTTCTTTCCTGCCGGCCCACGAGTGCTGGAGATTCTAAAGGCATCTTCCTCCTGAACTGTGGACCAAACAAGTCAGCACGTCGACACACACCACTCCCAACAGTAAGACCACAAGACAAGGTGTCTAACAAAGCAACGGAGTCCAGCTGAAAAGAATACCAAGAATGTAGGGGCCGGGTGGGTGCACCCAGTTGAGTGCACATGTTACAACCCACAATGACGATGGTTCGAGTCCCTGGTCTCCACCTGCAGCAGGGAAGCTTTATAAGAGGTAAAGCAGTGCTGCTAGTCTCTCTCTCTCTCCCTCCATCTTCCCGTTCCATCCTGATTTCTCTGTCTCTATCCAATAAATTATATATATATATATATATATACATATACATATATATATATATGTATATATATATATATATATTGCCTCCAGGGTTATTGCTGGGGCTCGGTGTCTGCACCACAAATCGACTGCTCCTGGAGGCTATTTTTTCCTTTTTGTTGCCCTTGTTGTTTTATTGTTGTTGTGGTTATTATTATTGTTGTTATTGCTGTCATTGTTATTGGATAGGACAGAGAGAAATCAAGAGAGGAGGGGAAGACAGAGAGGGGGAGAGAAAGATAGATACCTGCAGACCTGCTTCACCACCTGTGAAGCAACTTCCTGCAGGTGGGGAGCCAGGGGATCAAACCAGGATCCTCACACCGGTTCTTGTGCTTTGTGCCACATGCGCTTAACCTGCTGCGCTACCGCCTGACCCCCCAATATATATATTTTTAAAAAAAGAATACCAGAGAAAATACTTGGAAGTCGGTCTATCATCCATGATCTCCCCCAATTCAATTTTCCAAATAGCAACAGTGTAAATAATGAATGGAGCAACCCTAACCCCACCCTGTCCCCCAGTCCTGCCACAAGTAACCCCAACAACCAGTCCAAAGAACAAAACTTTCAGCATTTTCTGTGCGATCCACCACTGCCACTAGCTGGACGCCTGTTCCAGGCCAGGCTCTCTGTTTCCTCATTCTAGCAACTCCTCCGTGAAGTGGGTCTTTCTCCTCCACCTCATGGACAAGGTGAAAGGCTCAGAATGACAGGTTGTCTGCCCAAGTCTGCCAGCTCCCAACTCCACTAATGACTACAACTCTTAAACTAGCTGGCTGCATATGCTTTAAAAATGATTACGGGGGGGGGATGATTACAGGGATAATTAATACCTAACACACAGGGTCCCCCTATCCAGCCACCTCACTGATCCCTGGAGTTCACAGCACTGCCAACAGAGAGCCCACCAAATTCTTAATTCCCTATGGGCAGCTGTGAGCAGGACTCTTTGAGTTGCTTAAGGAAGTTTCTGTGCTTGTCCAGGTGTATAGAGCACTGCTCCGGGGGGTCGAACAGTAGTGCTCCGGGTTAAGCACACATAGTGCAAAACGCAAGGATCCTAGTTCTAGCCCCTGGCTCCCCACCTGCGGGGGGGTGGGGGGATCGCTTCACAGGCGGTGAAGCAGGTCTGCAGGTGTCTTTCTCTCCCCCTCTGTCTTCCCCTTCTCTCTCAATTTCTCTGCCCTATCCAACAACAGCAGCAATAACAAAAAAAACAAAACAAAAACAAAAAAAAGGCCTCCAGGAGCAGTGGATTTGTAGTGCGGGCACCGAGCCCCAGCAATAACCCTGGAGGCAAAAAAAAAAAAAAAAAAAAAAAACAGAGTGAGCAGGGGTCCAGTAGTAACGCAGCGGGTTAAGCGGACGTGGCGCAAAGCACAAGAACCGGTGTGAGGATCCCAATTTGAGCCTCCGGCTCCCCACCTGCAGGGCAGTTGCTTCATAGGCTGTGAAGCAGGTCTGCAGGTGTCTGTCTTTCTCTCCCCCTCTCTGTCTTCCCCTCCTCTCTCCATTTCTCTCTGTCCCATCCAACAACAACGACATCAAAAAAAAAAATACAGAGTGAAGATAAATGAGTCGGGAAATGTGACTCAGCAGTATCATGCACCTGTGGGGCCCTGGGTTTATCCCATGGTGCTGTTATTTAAATACAAAATTATTTCAGAGGTCAGGCAGTGGCACACCTGGTTGAGTGCACATATTACCATGCGCAAAGACCTGGGTTCAAAACCCTGGTCCCCACCAGTGGTCTACAAGCCTCTCTCTCTCTCTTCCTCCCTCCCCAGTACCCTCCTCTCCTCTGTCTTATCAAATTAAATAAAGTTAAAAAAGTGATTTCAGAACCTGGGTCCCTGGGGTGGGGGAAGCATACATTCCTTACTGCTTAGCTTAAATAATTCATTTTAATTTCTTAGACATTAAAGAAAAGACTATAAAAGTTTCAGTAATGTTTTCTTAGGAATAAAATTTCAGTGGCTGGAGAACAGCTCACCACACAGAGTACACAGTTCAGGTCCAAAGCCCCACAGGAGACGCTTTGGCATTGACAGAAGCTTCAGTGCTATGATGTCTCTCTGTGTGTCTCTCTCTCTCTCCCCCTCCTTCTCTCCCTCTCTCTGACTGAAAACATTGGTCCACGTTGATAAAAGTGATCATATGTGAAGCCAAGAAGTGAAAGAAGAAAGAAGAAATGCGATATAGTTTCACATGTGCATTGTACAAGAGGCCCCACAAGAGACTATGTCTCCCGCTAATTCAAAGAGGCACATGCACCCCTATCTATGTTCACAGCTGCATTAGTCACTATCTTCGAAGAGTTGGAAGCAGCCTAAATGCCCATCAACAGATGCCTGGCTTAAGAGGTTATGGGATACATACATATCCCACGAAATACTATTCTGCAATGAAAAATACATATTATCTTGTGTCCGTTGGGACAAAAATAGGTGGCACTGGAGGTGGTTATGTGTATTGCAATAAAGAAATGAAAGACAACTTACCAGATGGTTTCACCCACATGCAGAATCTACAGAACTGATGAGACACATGAACTTGCAAAACAAACAACAGAAGCACACAAATTGTTTCTAAGATTTTGTGAGAACTCTCATAAAAGACTCGGGGCTTATCTCTGGGATAAAAGGGTTGGTTATCTTTGGGAGGTGGGAGGGTGAGGACAGAGAGCTTTGGTGGTAGGTGCGATGAACCCATTACTAAGCACAAATTTTATTTTAAAAGGGGGGGAATTGCCATGTGGAAGGACCCAGGTTCAAGCCACCACTCCCCACCTGCAGGAGGAAAGCTTCATGATCGTTGAAGCAGGTGTGTAGATGTCTATCTTTCTCTGTCCCCCTCTCTCTTCCCTTGCCTCTCAATTTCTCTGTCCTGTCAAATAAAAGAAAAAAGGGAGCGAGACAGACAGACAATGTTCCTATGAGAAATGTGTAGCCAACTTAATGGTTTCCAAGGATGAAGCAGAAGTTACAGGCTACAAATGGCATTAGCCAGGTGCCTCTCCCCAGCCCTTCCTTACGCTGGCCAGACCCCAGCAGCCCACACTCCTGCCATGAGCATCCGAAGTAAGAAGCACATACGAGTCATCCCTTGGGAGTCGGGCGGTAGCGCAGTGGGTTAAGCGCACGTGGTGCAAAGCGCATGGACCGGAGTAAGGATCCTGGTTCGAGCCCCTGGCTCCCCACCTGTAGGGGAGTCGCTTCACAGGCAGTGAAGCAGGTCTGCAGGTGTCTGTCTTTATCTCCTCCTCTCTGTCTTCCCCTCCTCTCTCCATTTCTCTTTGTCCTATCTTACAACAACGACATCAATAACAACAATAACTACAACAACAATGAAAATCAACAAGGGCAACAAAAGGGAAAATAAATAAATAAATATAAATTAAAAAAAAAAGTCACCCCTTGCCTGCTCTTCCTTCTGCAGAGAAGCACAGCTTCCAAGGGGAGGGAGGGAGCCTTGTCCCATTATCTGCCATCATCTCCTACTCCTGGCTCCCAGTGGAAAGGCTCAGAAAGCAGCATCCCCGGGGGCCCATTTCTCAGTCATTAGGGACACAGCTTAAAATGAGGTGAGAGCCACAACAGCAAAGTCACTGGGCTAGAGGCCAGGGTGCCTTGACTTGGCTCGTGGGAACATTTAGGGGAGATATCCCAGCAGGAGGGAGAAACGCTTCACCCCCCATTCAGGGTGCTGGAGAGTGTGGGCGACACTGTCCTTTTTTATTATATATATTTTTATCAGTGATGAATAGTAGGCTACAGGATTGTAAGATCACACCGTGTAGTTGCACACCATACCCACCACCAAAGTTCTGCTGTCAAAATAAGGCCAGGCGTTGTAGGTAGGAATGTGTCTTCTCTGAGATCATGAATAGTGTGGGCACTGACCACCTGTCTGCCAGAACTTCCTTTCACTAAGCCAAGAAGGTGGAGAGTGAAGGCAACAGAGGCAGGGAGACACCAGAGCTTTATCTGGGGGGAGAAACGGACCGAGTGAAGGAGGGCAGATATTCACAGTGGAGGGGCTGTCTTCAACAAGCAAAGGACCCACTGTTGAAACTGAAAGATGATGGACCCCACCCTTCCACATACTTGTGCCCGCATCTGACAGGTAAGCAGCCTCAGGGGGAATCTGAGATTCTTTAAGTGGTGCATCACAGCTCCAAAGGAGATGGATATTAGTGTCATTTGATCAGAACCCAAACAATGACGCCATCCAAGTAACAAGAGGGAGAGCTTAAGCCAAGGAGGAGAGGAGTCTGTGTGTTAGCTGCCAAGATGAGAAATGGAAAATCCTTTGCCTTATTCTGGAACCAATTTAAAAGCTCGAGTTGCCCCAAATCCAATAAAATTAATTGTGAGAGCACAGAGTCTCGTAGACGAGAAACAGGAGACTGGACGCGGTACAACCACCAGGTGACAGCTCAGAGACATCAGAGCTGCAGTCCACTCTGCTAAAAGACGATGAGAAACCAGAGGCAAGTGAAGTGGCAGAAAGCCATTCTGCTGATATGCCAGCAATCAGCTAGCTAACAAGAAATTAAGGAAGCCATTCTGTTCACAATCACATCAAAGGGAGTTCAGTGTCTAGGGATTCATTTCATGAAAGAAGTGAAAAACCTCTACATGGCAAACTACAGGACACTGTTCGGGGATATTAAGAAGATGCAAAGAGATGGAGAGATATTCTGTGGTCGTGGCTGGGTTACAACTCATTTAGTTAAGCAGGCATCATACCAAAAGCAACACAGAGACCCAGTGCAATCCCTGTCAAAACTCTAATGGTATTTTTTTAAACAGAAGAACTCACATGTGACCATAAAGTCTGGCTTGTTGAAGCGATTCTTTAAAGCACTTCGGGGCGGGGGGGGGGGGGGGGAGGAATAGTGCTACCCAACCTCAAGCTCTATTACAAACCAAACCAAAATAGTGGACACAGTGCAGCACTGGAATAAAAACAGGTACATGGATTAATGGAACGGAATTGAAAGCCCATGATTAAACCCACACATATGCCAACACTTAATCTGCGACAAGGGAGCCATGATCAAACAATCAAGAAAGGAAATTTTTAGGGCCCAGGCAGTGGCGCACCTCGTTAAGCACATACAGTACTAAGCACCAGGACCCACGCAAGGATCCTGGTTCAAGCCTCACCTCCCCACCTTAGACGGGACACTTCACAAATGGTGAAGCAGGTCTGCAAGTGTCTTTTTCTTTCTCTATCTCCCTCTCCTCTCTCAGTTTCTCTCTGTCCTATCTAATAAAATGGGGGGGGGGGGATGGCTGCTAGGAGTGGTGGATTCATAGTGATAATCCTGGAGGTAAAAAAAAAATGAACAAAAGGGAAAGAGTGGTCCAGGAGGTGGAGCAATGGATGAAGCATCGGACTCTCAAGCATGAGGTCCTGAGTTCAATCCCCAGCAGCACATGGACCAGAGTGATGTCTGGTTCTTTCTCTCTCCTCCTATCTTTCTCATGAATAAATAAATGAAATCTTAAAAAAAAAAAAAAAAAGGACGGGGTCGGGTGGTAGCACAGCAGGTTAATCACATGTGGCACAAAGCCCAAAGACCAGCATAAGGATCCCGGTTCGAGCCCCTGGCTCCCCACCTGCAGGGGAGTCGCTTCACAGGCGGTGAAGCAGGTCTGCAGGTGTCTCTCTTTCTCTTCTCCTCTCTGTCTTCCCCTCCTCTCTCCATGTCTCTCTGTCCTATTCAATAACGATGACAATAATAACAACAACAATAATAACTACAACAACAAAAAAACTAGGGCAACAAAAGGGAATAAATAAATATGTTAATAAAAGGGAAAGAAAGACAAGAGAAAAAAAGGAAAAATTCTTCATCAAAGGGTGCTGGGAAAACTGGACAGTCACATGCAAAAGAACAAAACTTAAGTGCTCCTCTATACAAAAATGAACTCAGAATGGAACAAGGGCCTGGGTGTGAGATTGAAACTATAAAATCCACAGAAGCCAATAGAGGTGATAGCTTCTGTGACAACGTCACTAGAGGAACGGGGGGGGGGGGGAGCTTGGCCTGAAACAGCAAGGGAAATGAAGGCAAAATTAAAACAATGGGACTCTATCAAATGTTTTAAAAGCTTCTGTTCTGCCAAAGGAATTATCAGCAGAAAAACAAAGCAGCCAACTAAAGACGGGGAAAAATATCTACATACCACACACGGAATAAAAAAAAGGGCCGAGGTGTCTAAAGGAGTCATGTAATTCAACAGCTGAAGGGCAGTCAACACAATAAAACAACAAAATTTAAAAAATAGCCAGAGTGAGGGGCCGGGCAGTAGCGCAATGGGTTAAGTGCACATGGTGCAAAGCATAAGAACCGACGTAAGGATCCTGGTTCGAGCCCCCGGGCTCCCCACCTGCAGTGGAGTCACTTAAAAGGTGGTGAAGCAGGTCTGCAGGTGTCTTTCTCTCCCCCTCTCCTCTCTCGATTTCTATCTGTCCTGTCCAACAACGACAGCAATAACAACAACAACGATCAACAACAAGAAGGCAACAAAAGGGAATAGGTGGCCTCCAGGAGCAGCGGCTTCGTAGTGCAGGCAACCCAGCCCCAGTGATAACCCTGGAGGCAAAAGAAAAGAAACGAAAAGAAAAGCAAATGACCAGACTGTGTGCAGAGACACGTCTCCATAAAGAGGACAAACAGGCGGCCTCGCCGGGGCACGGCGGCAAGATGTGCTCACGTGCAAGAGACAGGCAATGTGCACTCTGGAGAGGAATGCCAAGTATGTTCTGCCGGGTTTATTTATACTCCAGGAGCTGCCCAACACCAGAGGAATTCACAGGAGTCTGGTAGGGAAACACATGTAGGACAGCACACAGGGCCACATGGGAGACTAAATGGAGTTAAAAGAAAAAGCCCACAACCACATGGGCATTCTCTCTGCAGTGCGGAGGGCTGCGTCCTTGGCAGTGTGTCCAGCCACCAAGAATAAGCAGCACTTCCACGGAAGAAGCAAACCCACAGCCCTTCCGACATCCCGTCCAGCAGGGAGAACCTGCAGCTTATGCACTCGGCCACTCAGCAGACTGGACAGCAGTTCTCTCTCAAAGGAAGAGAGGAGGAAAGAGGGGACTTGGGTTTGTGTTTTCAAGCTATCATCAGACGGACAGATAACTGTTTTTGCACAAGAGTTTCCAGGACAGCAGCAGAAAGGAGCAAATTGCAATTCAGTGGCAGGGACTGAGCTCAGAGGTAACGCTGAGTGAACAGCAAACTGCCAGCAGATAAAGGAGGCCGGGTAGTGGCGCACCTGATTGAGCACACGCATTACCATGCGCAAAGACCAGGGTTCAAGTCTCCAGTCTCCACCTGCAGTGGAGGAGGGGAAGCTTCACGAGTGGTGAAGCAATGCTGCAGGTATCTCTCTTTCTCCCACTCTATTTCCCCTTCCTTCTCAATTTCCCTCTGTTCCTATCCAAGAAATCAATCAATATTATTTTTAAGGCCCCCTCCCCCCCAACACAGAATAGTTCTCGAGTTTAATTTAAATGGGCTCAGGTCATCTCCTTCATTGGGACGGAGATGGTGGATTGAGGGGGGCAGGAGAGAGAGTTCAAAGTCACACAAGTTGTTTCGTCCCAGGTCTGTACCTTTGCAACTGACCTGCCCATCCCACTTCCCGACCCTTCCCAGACGCACCCTACCCCCCCAAAGGATCCCAAACTTACATCACTGTTCTTCATGGTGTGATTTAAGTATGTAAGAAAAATGCATCCCCGCTCATGCGTGGTCTACAGAGAAAGCTTTTGCTTCCCTGGTTAATTCCACAGGCTAACAGGCTAAAGATAGACGCTGACTTCATTCTTCTCACCAGCTATGCCAGTTATTTCATAAGCTATCTGGTGAATGTTCACTGCAGGGCGGCTGTGACTTCAGAGCTCTCCCCCATTCCCCAGACACTTCGGTTAGAATCACACCCTGATGCAAAATTAATCTCCTCGCTGGGGAATGATATTAAACTGATGTCGGTCTCTCTCCACTGGTCAAAACACTCTGTGCCCACAAACTGGCACAAAGTCTTCAAGGGCACTTGGAGGTCAGATTGTGTTTACATGTTAATGACCACTCAGAATTAAATACTTCTTGGAATTAAGCAACTTCACCTGCCCGATACAGGGTAAGAAAGAATTCTGAACGTGAACAGAGTCACCTCAAAACTTGTCTAACCACATCGGACATGTCTCTTTTTAAACAGAAAAATTCCCTGCTCAACTCTGGCTTATGGTGGTGCTGGGAATTGAACCTGGGACTTCAGAGCCTCAGGCATGAAAGTCTTTTGCCTGAGCACTATGACATCACCTAGACCTATAGCACATAGTTTTATTTATTTACTTTTAAAGTGATACTACTGGGTAGCTTTCTCCAAAGCATCACACATTTGAACTTACTAAGGCCATATATCTATATATTATTGGATAGAGACAGAGAAAAATTAAGAGGGAAGGGAGACAAAGAGACACCAGCAGCCCTGCTTCACCACTCATGAAGCTTTCCCCCTGCAGGTGGGGACCAAGGGCTTAAATGTGGGTCCTTGCGCACTGTAATGTGAGCACTTAACCAGGAGCATCACTTCTTCTCCTTCTCCTTCTTCTATTCCATATACAGCTATTAACAATAATGAAATCTGGGTCAGAAAAATATTGGGCTACCCGCAAAGTCATGGCATATTTTTGCACGGAAAAGTATGTCATGCTTTTCCCGACAATCCAATAGCTCACAAGGATAATGCATTGTTTTGTCATATGCAGAAGCCAGGTTTGAGCCCGGCCACCACGACATTAATGGAAGCTTTGGTGTTGTGGTGTCTCTCTCTGCCTTCCCTGTTCTATCAATTCCAAACACAGAAATACAGCAAGCCATCACTCATAGTCTGAAGTTTGGCTGTCAAGCAATTAACAGAAAGTCTCTTATAAATGACTTTTTAAAATTTTTATTTATTTATTTTCCCTTTTGTTGCCCTCATTTTTTTTTATTGCTGTTGTAGTTATTATTGTTGTTGTTACTGATGTAAGTTGTTGTTGGATAGGACAAGAGAAATGGAGAGAGGAGGGGAAGACAGAGAGGGGGAGAGAAAGATAGACACCTGCAGACTTGCTTCACCGCCTGTGAAATGACTCTCCTGCAAGTGGGGAGCCAGGGGTTCAAACCAGGATCCTTATGCTGGTCCTTGCTCTTTGTACCACGTGCAAACCCACTGTACTACCGCCCAATTCCCATAAGTGACTTTTAAAAAATCCTCTAAAATAGCGACTGAGGGAAAGTTAGAATCATATCCCTACGAGCCAGCAGCTTTCCAGAAATGGGTGACAGATGGGATAGGCCCGTTCCTGCACATAGGGCTCACACCTCCAAGAGGGAGGAATGGTATGTCCTCAGAGCATCGCAGAAAGGATCCTGTGGTTCTGTTGGTTCTAGGACGAGGAGTGGCCTTTTCTCCTGAGTCCCAATGAGTGGAGGCAGTCAGCATACTCTAAGACATGGGAAACACTCCCTGCCCATGGTACAGACAGTCAGTAAAATAAAGACAGGATGTTTCAGTGCGTACAGCACGTGGTTGATGGGCCTGAGACCATGCCCCACATGGAAGCACCATGCCCAGCACCAGAGGAAATCCTTGAGTGCTGGTTTGAAAAGGAATTAACTGAGTTACCAGTGGCAGGGAGTCAGGCGGTAGCGCAGGGGGTTAAGCACAGGTGGCACGAAGTGCAAGGACCCATATAAGGATCCCGGTTCGAGCCCCCGGCTCCCCACCTGCAGGGGAGTCGCTTCACAAGTGGTGAAGCAGGTCTGCAGGTGTCTGTCTTTCTCTCGCCCTCTCTGTCTTCCCCTCCTCTCTCCATTTCTCTCTGTCCTATCCAACAATGACGACAACAATAACAACAATAATAATAACTACAACAATAAAAAAACGACAAGGGCAACAAAAGCGAAAGAAAAAAAGAAGCAGTGAATTTACCAGTGGCAACAGCAAGGGAGACAGACTGACAGAGTATGCAAATAGATGACAGGGTGAAGTCAAATCCTGAAACTTTTTTTTCAACTAAAGCACTAATCAGCTTTGACTTATGAGGGAGGGGGGGATCCAATACTGAGCTTGGGGCTTTGGAGGCTCAGGCCTGAGATTCTCTTTCTGTAATAAGCATTATGTGGGGGGCGGGCAGTGACACACCCAGTTAAGCACCTGCAGAAGGTGTCCTTTACAAGAGGTGAAGGTCGTCTGTGGGTGTCTCTCTGTCTCTCTCCCTATCTCTCCTCCTCTTTCAGTATCTCTCTGTCCTGTTCAAGAGAGAGAGAGAGAGAGAGAATAAACATAAACATGATGTGATCTCCCTCCTCCATTAAAACTTTTCTTATACTGGGCCAGGTGGTGGTTCACCTGTTAGAGCACACATTTCACTAAGCACAAGGACCTGGGTTCAAGGTCCCAGCCCTCTCCCCACCCCTTTGCAGGGAGGAAGTTTAAAGTCTCAGTCTCTCTCTCTCTCTCTCTCTCTCTCTCTCTCTCTCTCTCACACACACACACACACACACACACACACACACACACACACACACACACACACACACACACCTATGTCTGCCTCCAGAGTTATTGGTGAGGCTCGGTGCCAGCACTACAAATCCACCTTTCTGGTGGCCATTTTTTCCTTTATTCCCCCCCCCCTTTCTAATTTTTATTAGATAGGATAGAGAGAAACTGCAAGAGGATGGGGAGATAGGGAGAGAAAGACAAACACCTGCAGACCTGCCTCACCGCTCATGAAGCACCCTTCCTGCAGATGGGGAGTGGGGGCTCAAACCCAAGCCCTTGCATTTGGCAATATGTGCGCTTACCGGGTGCGTCACCACACAGCCTCCCTATATACCTGGGTTTATAAATGTGGGATTGGACTCATTATTGTTATTCCTTAAACATAAATAAATGCCCCCCCCCAAAAAAAAAGACTTGTTAGAGACAGCTGTGCTTGTCTTTGGAAGACAACTCAATTGCTTAGAAAGCATGCCACATTTTATTACGCTTCAATTACACAGTTCCTCTGATCAACCGTGCTGGCATTTAATTACCATGCAATTAACTGGAGACACAACACGAGCTCACGGGCATTTCTGCTGTGGCCACGGAAATCATCAAACAGCTGACCCTGAGCTCAGCCGACTCGCCTGCCCCACCTGCACTGTGTCTTCGGGTCTTCCCGGCTCACGATGACGGAACGCCTCACTCACCCTAGCTCTGCCTGACCCAGACTGCCCAAAGAGGGCACAGCCTTGGGCAGCGGCTCACTGTGCAGAGACCCTTGACTTGATGGGGACGTAGCAAAAGAAGCAGCACATGGACTTTTCAAGGTGGCAATTCCCCACCAGACTCTGGGACGTCATAACCCACCTCTCCCCTCACTTGGAGCATAGAGAGCTCTAAATCTCAGAAGGAAGGATCACATCATTCAATAAAAACACATCTTTGGATAATTGATTCTAATGGGAAAATGTGTGTGTGTGTGTGTGTGTGTGTGTGTGTGTGTGTGACTAAGAGACAGAAAAAAATTAAAAGGGGAGGGGGGCTTAGTGGTAGCACACCTGATTAAGTGCATGTGTTACCATGTGCTAAGAGACTTGGGTTCAAGCCCCCAGACCCCATCTGTAGGGGGGAACGCTTCACAAGCAGTGAAGCAGTGCTGCAGGCATCTCTCCCTCCACACCCGGTCTCCATCCCCTTCCCCTCTCAATTTCTCTCTGCCCTATCAAATAAACTTATGTAAAGAAAAAGAAGGAGGAAGAAGAGGAGGAGGAGGAGGAGAAGGATGAGCAGGGGAGAGGGATGGGAGAGGGAGGGAAGGAGGAGAAGGAGAAGAAAGTATTTATCTCTTGATGACTTTGAGATCAATTCACATGGCCAGTCTTTGGCAAACTCTGGATTCAATAGTTAAGTTGCCTTCTGACACAATTCATCCAGTTTTTTTATTGTTTATTTATGGGGTGGAGATAGAAACTGAGAGGAGGGGGAGGAAGGAAAGAGACAGAGAGACACCTGCAGCCCTACTTCACCACCTGTGAAGCTTTGCCCTCTAAGGGCTTGAACTGTGTCCTTGCTCACTGTAGTGTGTGTGTGCTTGACCAGGTGTGCCACCGCCCGGTCCCTAAGCCAATGTTTTTAAGCTCGAAAGAAGTGAAGGGATAAAAGATAATCTACCCGGTAGAGTGCATAGCACCAGGGGAAGCACCACGGGCAGCAACAGGGAGAAGCTCCACAGGTGACAGTGCCTTGACATCTCTCTCTCTAAATTTATTAGTGGTTTAATATTGATTTACAAAATTACATGTCAACCTGGGTATAAACCCACTCCAGTCCCACCACCAGGGCTCTGAATCTTCAGTCTCCCCCTGTAAGCCACCGCAGTTCCCCCAAGGTTGTAGACAAGGGCCAACCATCATCTCTACAACTGTCTGTCCACATTTATATAGAGTTGTCCCCTTTTTCTTGCTGATTCAATCCTCTCTTCCCCTCCAAACCACTCAAGACACCATTACTATCTCCACACGTCCCTCTCCTTTTACTCCTCTCTCTCTCCGGGTGCTGATGGAGCTGGAGTTCAGAGCCCTCTTATCTTCTTCCTCCTGTCACTTCTCCCCCTTGGTAGTATGGGTCAAGGTTGTTTTGGGGCTGTAGACAGTAGGAAGTCTCTGTAATTGCTTCTCCGCTAGTCAGCGGTGTCTGTAGGTCAATCCACACCCCCCCAGCCTGTTTCTATCTTTCCCTAGTGGGCCAGAGCTCTAGTCCCTCCTCTCCCCTCTCTTCTCTCTCTCTCTCTCTCTCTCTAAATTACTGGGCCAGGGAGACCACTCAGCAGTGATATGCCTGCACAAGTCCCTGGGTTTACTCCTAAGTATCATGTAAAATAAACAGATAAAAACAAGCTAATCGGGAGTCGGGTGGTAGAGCAGTGGGTTAAGCACACGTGACGCAAAGCGCAAGGACCGGCGGAAGGATCCCGGTTCGAATCTCTGGCTCCCCACCTGCACGGGAGTCACTTCACAGGTGGTGAAGCAGGTCTGCAGATGTCTGTCTTTCTCTCCTCCTCTCTGTCTTCCCCTCCTCTCTCCATTTTTCTCTGTCCTACCTAACAATGACGACATCAATAACAATAATAACTACAACAACAGTAAAAAGACAACAAGGGCAACAAAAGGGAAAATAAATAAATAAATAAAATTTAAAAAAAAAAACAAGTGAAGCTGGGGGTCGAGCCATAGCGCAGTGGGTTAAGCACACACGGTGTGAAGCCCAAGGATCGACATAAGGATCCCGGTTTGAGGCCCCGGCTCCCCACCTGCAGGGGAGTCGCTTCACAGGCGGTGAAACAGGTCTGCAGATGTCTTTCTCTCCCCCCTCTGTCTTCCCCCCCTTTCTCCATTTCTCTCTGTCCTATCCAACAGCAACGACATCAATAACAACAACAATAATAACCACAAAAACATTAAAACAACAAGGGTAACAAAAGGAGAAAAAAATTTTTAAAAAGAGAGAGAAGCTATGGCCCTGTGTTAAGATGACTGATAGAGGCACACACTGAGAGGTGGGGATAGGAAAGTGTGAAGAGAATACAGTCCAATTTTCTGGCATACATTTTAGAAAGAATACCACTTTGTACACACGTGATTTTAAAAAGATTGCTTTCTGCTTGTGAGTAGGAGGAGAAAGAGCTGTCTTAGCTAGTCTTAGCCAGAACTGACCAGCGCTCTGGAAATACACAAACAAACAAACAAGAAATGGTGTTAGAGAGACCACTCAGTGGTGGTACAGGGTTCTGGGTTCTCTCCTCAAACCCATATTTTAAAAGGAAACAAAAACTACATCTCAAGGTCTGTTTAGACTAATGCATGGTGATGGTTCCAAATGTGTCAGGTGACTCAGCGACTTCCTGCTCAGAGTTCTCTATCGCCAGTAGTGGTCGGGCTCAGTGGGTCAGTCAAATGGCTCCCAACAGGAAGTAGCATAATGGGTATACAAAGAGACTTTTATGCCTGAGCCTCTGAGGTTCCAGGTAGATGTTCTCTGTCTTGCATTAAAATAAATATAATGTTTTGTTTTTTTAAAAAAAGCTGTTCCTTCAGGAGAAAGTCTGATAAGTGAGTTGCCTCTTGACTTCTCTCTGTCTCTATACAATATTATATATATATATATATATATATATATATATATATATATATATATATATATATATATATAACCTTCCAGGGTTATCTCTGAGGCTCAGTGCCTGCACTACAAATCCACTGCTCCTGGAGGCCATTTTCCCCATTTTTCTTGCCCTTGTTTTCATTGCTGTTGTTGTATAGAACAGAGAAATCGAGAGAGGAAGGGAAGACAGAGAGTGGGAGAGAAAGATAGACACCTGCAGACCTGCTTCACCGCTTGTGTAAAGATCTCCCTGTGTCGTTAAAGTTTGGGGCTCCAGCTGGCCGGGCTAGCTTTGAGGCGGTAGACAGAGACTCGCGGACACACGGCTGGGCAGTGAAGCTTTATTCACGAGCAGGCAAACATGTGCTCTCCTGTCTTTCTGCTCTGGCGGCAGAGAGAGACCCTTAAACTAATCACCACACAGATCTGTCCTGCATCCTTCTCCTCTGGCCGCTGCCGGCAGAACCCTGGCACTACGTAGCATAGGGGACAGGGAGAAAGAGGGGCGTGAAACTAGCAAGGGCCAAACCAATTCTCTCAGAGGTGGGGGGAAGGAGACCAAACCATTATGAAACATACCAACAATTCCTCCTTTTCTTTTTAACTAAATGACCACAGTATCAGAGGTGTGGGGTGAACAGAAACCTATATCGTACAGGCATTTTGAAAAAAGAAACTGGCACAAACATGGAGGAACATGTAAGACAAGAACCAGTGTGCTGCCAAGGGAATGCCTGAGGGGGATGTTTTTTTGCATCTGGGGGGCATTACTTGCATCGACAGGCATTTTTTTTCCTGTGGGCATTACCTAGCATGGGGGGGTATGGCTGCAGTTAGTCTTTGAGAAACCCAGCAGCATAAAGGGAAGCTGCGAAGTGTCCAAGAGGTGTACCAGTTGAGTCCAATAGAAATGCCAGTCCAAAGCAGATGTCCACCGAAGAATTGCCAGGGGGTGAATTGTTGTACGTCTGTCTCAATGGGGAATGTCAGCCATCAGAATTCCACTTTTCTGTAGAGAACTTGAGAGCTGCAATTAACTTACTTATGAAACAAAACTTGTAGCAGGTTAGAAGTTCATCACAATTGATAACTCTATGACAATCATTAGCATAACCATCGTGCAATCTAACGTTTTTAATTGAGAAGGAATTTGAGAGTTTTACATATCAACAAGCCTATTTAACCTTTTGTTACACCCATTTAAGATGGAGACACACCCTAGGTGTGCGTAGGTTTTTTTTTTTTTAGACCAACTTAGTTAAAATATATTGATTTTTAACTAATTTTTAACTCAGACTTTAAATGTAAGTTAATTTTATCTTTATGAGAATTATGTTGAAAACCTTTTTCATTTAACTTTGCCTGGTAAGAATATAGCCTTAAAGTTATATTTTTAACCTTAAAGTTAATGTTTACCAAACTTTAAACACACACGTAAACATGGTCTTTAATACACACGGAGAGAAACCTTTGTTATGAAGACATGTCATTTTAAACACGAATTTAGATCTATACTGTCTTAGTTGTTGGGGGGGGTCACCATCCGGAGGTGGCCTCCCACACAGCTCCACTTCTAGGAATTGTAGGTTGCGATCTCTGGACGAATCTCTGCGTATTCTAGCTCATCTGCCTTCAGACCCAAGCTGGAGATCTCGGCCACGGGGCCCAGTTTCAGCAGGGAGCCCACGGTATCTGGGTGGTCCAGGATCTGCCCAGACTTCATAGCAGGAGGGCGGGTGGGCTGGCTATGCAGAAGGCACGGGCTGAGGTGCCCCGGGGTGGTGGCCAGGATAGGCCAGGATAGCCCTGTCCGCCATGTCTGCTGTCCTGCTCCCGGCAGCCGAGCAGTGTGGAGGGAGCCCACGCCCAATGCCCTGTGCCACGCGGCGGAAAGCCGGCTCATGCGGGCTGGCGTTGGGCGGAAACCACAGAGTGGTCCAGAGATAAATGTTCCAGAAACAACGAAACAGTCTCATGATGAAAGGGCAGAGGCCCTTGGAGATCTTTTCACAAACAGAAGAGAAGGCCATAGTGCATAGGTAGCCAAATTGTCTTCACTTATCTGAGAGATGCGCAGGTCAGGTCCACGTGAGCGCCATTTGTCGTTAAAGTTTGGGGCTCCAGCTGGCCGGGCTAGCTTCGAGGCGGTAGACAGAGACTCGCGGACACACGGCTGGGCAGTGAAGCTTTATTCACGAGCAGGCAAACATGTGCTCTCCTGTCTTTCTGCTCTGGCGGCAGAGAGAGACCCTTAAACTAATCACCACACAGATCTGTCCTGCATCCTTCTCCTCTGGCCGCTGCCGGCAGAACCCTGGCACTACGTAGCACAGGGGACGGGGAGAAAGAGGGGCGTGAAACTAGCAAGGGCCAAACCAATTCTCTCAGAGGTGGGGGGAAGGAGACCAAACCATTATGAAACATACCAACATCCCTACAGGTGGGGTGCCGGGGGCTCGAACCAGGATCCTTATGCTTGTCCTTGCACTTGGCGCCATGTGTGCTTAACCTGCTCCACTACTGCCTGGCCCCCTCAATAAAATATATATTTTTAAAGATTTTATTTATTTATTAATGAAAAAGACAGGAGGAGAGAGAGAAAGAGAAAGAACTAGATATTACTCTGGTACATGTGCTGCCAGGGACTGAACTCGGGACCTCATGCTTGAGAATACAATGTTTTATCCACTGCGCCACCTCCTGAACCACTAAAATATTTTTAAAAGTCTTTGCATGGTCATTATGGCTATCTCCCCAGTCAATAAACATTTTTTTAAAAAATGCATGCTTATTAACACAGAGCTCTGTTACAGGGTTGGGGAGAAGAAAGTGAGGTAGGGGCACACCTGAGGCCCCAGAGGTCCCAGGGTCCATGCTTAGCACCATATACCCAAGCAGAGCAGGGCTCCGGTTTCTCCCTCTCCCCCTCCTGAAAACAAAGTGTCAAAAAAAAAAAAAAAAAAAAAAAAGAAGGAAAGAAATCAGTGCAAGCCACTAAATTATGAAACAGTCCTATTGAGTGCTACAATAAAAGTCAATCTAAAATGTGCAACCAATAAAAACATCCTTAACAGAATAAATTAAACATTTTGGGGGGCAAGAGTTCAGGTCCTGGAACAGGATGGCAGAGGATCCAGAGGGGGGTGTATTGTTATGTGGAAAACTGGGAAATGCTATGCATGTACAAACTTTTGTATTTATTGTCTACTGTAAAACATTAGTCCCCCCAATAAAGAAATTAAAATAATAAATAAAACATTTTAAAACAAACAAACAAACTTGGGGTCCTGTGGGTAACTCAGTGGTGTGATCATTTGTCAACAGAGCTCACAGAGGGGAAGACTTGAGCCAGAAGACTTGAGCCAAGACTTGTCCCCACACCCACCCAGCTTTGGGAGTGTCTGAGCATTAGGAATGCTCCAGAAACAGCCCCAGGGCCCCCCAGCAGGAGGCTTCTCATCTTCCCTAGGTTCAGCACAGCTCCTGGGGATTCACAATGTTAGTCTGAAAAGTTGAACTCTGGTGGGGTATTTGTAGTACAGCTCACATGAACATCCCATGCAGAGAGGACTGTGCTCAGAACTTGTTACACAAAGGCCACCAGGCTCTTCTTCCACTACAGAAATGTGAGTGCGTGTGTGTCTGTGTGTGTGTGTGGGGGGGGGGGGGGGGGGTCCAGGTCTGCAGAAGGCTGCCCCAGTCCCTTCCCAAAGAGCTCCCACTAGATGAAGTGCTATAACACTGTTTAGGAACACAACAGGGAAAGGAGGCCTGGAACCCCAAATAGCCACCATGTTCCCCATGCCAGTGGGGAAGAACTTAAAGGTAGCACCAGGAAATAGCAGTGGGAACATTTTTGGAAACACCTTGGATAGTGTGGGAGGAGTTTTGGTAAGATAACCATACCTGGTGATCTCTTTGGACCAATGGGGAGCTAGCCCCAGGTGTGACTTAGATCTGGGATTTAGAGGGAAAAAAGGCAAGGATGGCCCTCCACCCTCCCCCTCCCTTTTCATGCTCCTCCTGGGTCTGTCCCCAAGAGCTTTCTTTGAACTTAAGATTCTATTCCACAACGTCTAGCTCTCATCTTTGTGATAAAAGAGTTTATACTACATGTAGCTTATCGAGGAGGCTCGTAATTCTTTTCAAGAATACCTCATAAAGGGCCTTCCTGGGAGTAACTACTGGTCCTGAAGCATTCCATGGACCTAACCCATTCCCCCCACAAGAACACCTGCCATGCTCACTGAACCTGAAAGCGTCTTCAGGGGACAGGGAGGTCCCTGCCTCTTGGGGGATATCAAAGTTGGTTAGATCTGACTGAGAATCTGCAGAATAAGAACCAGGGTCGGACCCGTATGGGTCCCCTTCAGAATTGGATTCCGGAGCAGGAGATAACTCAGTAGGTAGAGTGCAGGCCTTGCCATGCATGAGGTCCTGGTTTGGCCCCCAGAACTCCATTGATCTACCATGAATAGTATCCACGGGAGCTTTATGGATGGTGGTGGAGCAGCGTCTTTGATGTCTCCCCCGGCACCACCACCACCCTCTGTTTCTCTCTCCTGTTGCTCTCTGACCACAGAATTTTTAAAAATGGGCAGGGAAGGCCACTGGGGGGTGTGAGGGGTGATGGGATACTAAGTTCCTTTCCATGGGTCCAACGTGAGGTTTACTTGAGAGAATTACAAGGGAATAAGTATAACAGGTGTGCAATCTCCACATCTTCCTCGATTAAGTTAGGAGGTTGGACTCCTGCAGAAATGAATGAGAGAGAAGGAAAAGCTTGGAGACAGGTTCCCAAGGGCCCTAGAGAAGTTCTCAGAAGGCCCCTCCCTGTGCTTACCTTCCCCTCTTAATATTTTAAATATATATTATTGGGTAGAGACAGAAAGAAATTGAGAGGGGAAGGAGAGACAGACACCTGCAGCCCTGCTTCACCACTCGTGAAGCTTTCCCCCTCCAGGTAGGGACCAGGGGCTTGAACGTTGGTCCTTGTGCATTGTAATGTGTGCACTTAACCAGGTGCACCACAGCCTGGCCCCCACCTCTTAATCTTTACACACACCTGGGCCAGCCTCCTATTGGCCAGCTAGAAGCAGTAGGTGTGGTTACCAAAAACTCCTCCCAATAGCATGGCTTCTTTCAAGACCCTGCAATCTTTGTGCTCCAATTCCACCTGTGCAAACTCAGTGACAGCAGTGTCTCCAGCATCTCACTATGCCCTGTGCTGTCCCCAACACGAGTGCCATACTTTCCCTACACTACGTAAGAGGAAGGAAGGAAGGAAGGAAGGAAGGAAGGAAGGAAGGAAGGAAGGAAGGAAGGAAGGAAGGAAATGTTTTCCTTCAGTCGAAAGAAAGAAAGAAAGAAAGAAAGAAAGAAAGAAAGAAAGAAAGAAAGAAAGAAAGAAAGAAAAGGTTTTCCTTCAGTCTAGAACAATGGCAGTCCACAGTAAAGGCTGACAGGACATCTACTTTAAGAAAAGAACAAGGAAGGACTTTAGATCCAAGATGCTGGGTAGAAATTTTGCCTAAATTGTAATGCCTGTGCATAAAAGGAAATGAGTTCTGCTGATAGGTAACTGCCTCTCAAGAAAGACGGAGCAGAGGCTGGCTCTGTGGAGTTCAGTAAGTGCTGGGGCCTGCAGCTAAATCACAAAGCTGAGTGAGGGCTAGTCCACCAGCTGTGCCTCTCACACCCCACCCCTATTAGAGAGCAATAGGAAGACCCTCAGGGCAGAGCCATGGGAAGAATGCTGGCTAAACAAAAGGATTCTGGACTAGCAAACACCAGGCCAGAGGGCTGTTTGAGTGTGGATTTCCCAGTGCCTGTTTACATAGGTGTGCTTAAAGGAATGCAAGCCACATCAAGACAAGGCATCCTGGGAGCTGGGAGCCAGCCAAAGGGAGACCCACTTGTGAAATGAAAAAGGAAGTGAGAGAACCCAAACTTGGGCTCTGGAGGCATCAGCAAGAGAAGTGGCTCTCTGTCTTTGTTTATCACCCAATAAAAAGAAGGCAGCGGGCAGGGGCAAGAAAGGTCCAGAGGAAGCCGGAAGGAAGGAAGGAAGGAAGGAAGGAAGGAAGGAAGGAAGGAAGGAAGGAAGGAAGGAAGGAAGGAAGGAAAATCACTCCTTTCTGTTACTCTCTCAGCAGAAATCTCAGAAACTCTGCCTTCCTGCCAACTATGATAAATAACCAAGAACTACTAGAATGTTCACATGACATCTTGAATCGATTTAGTTCATAATAAAATGAAATGAGTCTTGAGTTGATACATTTCATAATGTAAAGATCCAGGATCCTCTTTTTCCATGTGGATCTGTTGCGGTCACAGCTGACAGGAAGTACCTAGGGGAACACTGATGCTGTGGCACCACACACCAGAATTCAAGTTCCCCAAGAAATGGGAGTGATGGAGGCCAGGCGGTAGCACAGCGGGTTAAGCGCACATGGCACAAAGCCCAAGGATGCCGGTTCGAGCCCCCGGCTCCCCACCTGCAGGGGAATCACTTCACAAGCAGTGAAGCAGGTGTCTGTCTTTCTCTCCCCCTCTCTGTCTTCCCCTCCTCTCTCCATTTCTCTCTGTCCTATCCAACAACAACAACATCAATGGCAACAATAGCAATAACAGCAACAGCTAGGGCAACCAAATGGGGAAAATGGCCTCCAGGAGCAGTGGATTCATAGCGCAGGGCAGCGGGTTAAGTGCACTGGGCACAAAGCACAAAGACCAGAGTAAGGATGCTGGTTCAAGCCCCCGGCTCCCCAGTGGGGAGTCGCTTCACAGGCGGTGAAGCAGGTCTGCAGGTGTCTGTCTTTCTCTCCCCCTCACTGTCTTCCCCTCCTCTCTCCATTTCTCTCTGTCCTGTCCAACAACGACATCAATAACAACAATAAAAAAACAATAAGGGCAACAAAAGGGAAAATAAATGATATAAAAAATTTAAAATAAAAAACAAGAAAGAAAAGAAAAGAAAAAGGAATGGGAGCGGTAACAATGGGTGTGGGTGTGGTTTAGAAAAGAGGTGAAAGCAGAGCTTGGCTGTTAAGCCAGACCTCTGGGCACTGCTTATTCTCTCTCTCCGCCTAGGTGGCCCTGCCACCAGGTGAGTAAGGGCTCCCTCTGAGTGTCTCTCGCGGCCCATGCGTACTCCAACATGTGGATGTTCTCGATTTTCCTAAATACGATTAAAATTCCTGAAGTACATGCTTTCTCCTCATTTCTTGGTTGGCATTATGCGTGACGAACCTTGAACATGCAGGGAACACCTGACCCAAATTTCCCCCAGTACAGATTCTCAACTCAGTTATTCCACATCCCTTGTTGAAAAGCCCAAGCATTTCCGCATTTCCACTGAATCCCTTTGGCCCTCATGATGAAAACGTGTGGAGCTTACTAGTGGGGGCAGGGGGGTCTTTCTGAACTCCTCCCTCGTCGACTGTGATGTGATGCTGCTGGGATCTGAACCTGGGAGCTCAGAGCCTCGGGCACGGAGTCTTTTGTAGAAGCTTTATGCTCTCTGCCTGGCTGTCTGCTCCCATGTGGATCAAAGTCTATCTGCACACCAATGGCAGGCTGTCTTGCTTTCTAGCAAATCTTACAGTGAGCTAAGAGAGGTCTTCCAACTACACTTGTTGTTAATTTTCTCCTCTAAGTTATCCAGCTACTTCCTAAGTCTTGTTCATTTCCATATAAGATCTTAGAAATGGTTTGCTCATGTCTTGTGAATGATTGCTGGAGCTGTGTTTTGAATGAGACAGAGACAGCAAAGAACTATTCTGATATGTGTTGAGCCAGGGGTCCAGCATGGGGCCTTCAGCATACAAGCCCTGCACTCTACTAGCTGAGCACTTTCCCCAGAATGGTCACTGAGATACTGAGATGACATTAAACCATAAGGTCAACTTGGCTACCAATATAAGTCTTTTGGACTCTTAAGCATGATCTGGGCCTTCGTTTGTATAAGGAACTTGTAAGAACTAAGTAATGGCCAACTCTGGAGCGACTATGGGGAGGACAGTCAGAAAGCAGACAGTCTCTGCAAAATCACTCACAGCTACACACGGGTCTTTCATGTGGAGCTCTCTCTCCAACAAGAAAATGAAAAAGAGGTCACTTGGGGGTCCAGACAGTGGCGCACCTGGCTGAGTGCACGCATTATAGTGCACAAGGGCCCAAGTCAAGCCCTGGTCCCCACCTACAGGGGGAAAGCTTCACCACGAGCAGGGAAGCAGGGCTGCAGGTGTCTCTCTGTCTCTTTCCCTCTCTATCTTCCCCTCTCTTCTCAGTTTCTCTCTGTCTCTTCTCCGACAGTAAATGAATTAAAAATTTAAAAAATAAAATAAAATAAGTCATTTGATGGTAGTATTGCAAAGGCACAAAAGCCTGGTCCTATTCGCCAATGCCATAGAGAAAGAGAGAGAGATTAAGGGAGTCAGGCTGTATCGCAGCAGGTTAAGCACAGGTGACGCAAAGTGCAAGGACCAGCATAAGGATCCCGGTTCGAGCCCCGGCTCCCCACCTGCAGGGGAGTCGCTTCACAGGCGGTGAAGCAGGTCTGCAGGTGTCTGTCTTTCTCTCCCCCCTCTGTCTTCCCCTCCTCTCTCCATTTCTCTCTTCCCTATTAAACAATGACAACAACAATAATAATAACTACAACAATAAAACAACAAGGGCAACAAAAGGGAATAAAAAAATAAATATAAAAAAAAATTTTAAAAGAGAGAGAGAGATTAAGAGAGGGTGGAGACATGGAGCAGAAACCCACAGCCTTTCTTCATCCAGTCTTGAAATTTCACACTGACTTGTACATATGCCCATTCCAGACTCCACATCCCAACCAGGAGTCTTTCTGTCTCTCTCTCTCTGCCTCCTCCTCCCCCCCCCAATCTCTTAATCCCTTTTCCTCTAGCTGGGCCAGAAGCCAAATAACAAATGAGCCCACAGAAATCTTGACCCATTCACATAACTGTAATGACCAATGCTTTCTTCCAGTGAGGGGTGGAAGGGCGCTGGCCCGACTGCAGGATCTCACACGTCACTGCATTCTGAATGTCACGGGTATGTTGACATAGGGACCCTGGGGGGGTGGTCCTTTTTCCAACAATACCATCTTTTTTCTGCATCTCCAGCTGCCTGGGAAGAGTGTGCTTACTAAGCAGCCTGGAAAGTGACCCCACTGAGGCCCACATGCCTTTTTCCAAGACTCATCACCCCTGCCCAGCTCCGAGGGACCACTGAGGGGGTCTGTGACCATCACAGCAAACACTCAAGAGTTTCTCAGAGCTCTTTTTGTTGGGGGGGGGGGGCAGGGAAGGGCACTGACATCTTTCTGACCTTGCCTGGCATTAGGTTACATGATAAGCCTGATTCTGCTTTGGTTCCTGGGATCCAAAAGCAAATCAGATAACTTTGACCAACCAAAACCCACTTTTTAAAGAATTTATCTCTTTTTATTTGATTATTTATTTATGAATAGAGTCAGAGGGAAGTTAAGATGGAAGGGGAGAGAAAGAGAGAGAGAGAGAGACCTGCAGCCCTGTTTCAACTTTCAAGAAGCTTTTCCCTAGCAGGTGGGGATGAGGGGGTGGGGCTTGAACCCAGGTCCTTGTGCACTGTAGCACAATCACTCTATGAGGTGTAACACCGCCCAGCCCCAGAACCCACTTTAAGTGACTTCATCCATGGCAGAGGGGTCCTCTTAGTTTGTGAACAGAACACCAGGCTTAGTGATAAGGGGCAGGGATGCTCCCCAGGAATGAGACATGCCTGGGGGTCATTTTAGCCCAGAAACATAACCCACTGCATTCATTTGAAAGAGAACATATAAAGAATAAAAATATGGGGAAGATGGGGGGGGGATGCATCTGATTAAATGCACATGGCGGTATTGGGGGCCAGGCAGTAGTGCAGCAGGTCAAACACACATGTCGCAAAGTGTGAGAAGGCTTCCCACCTGCCAGGAGGTCTCTACACAAGGAATGAAGCAGGTCTGCAGGTGTCTGTTTTTCTCTCTCCCTCTCTGTCTTCCCCCTCCCCTCTAGATTTCTCTTTCCTATCTAACCACAACAACAGTAATGACAATAACAACAACAACAAGGGCAACAAAAAAGGAGAAAAATGGGCTCCAGGAGCAGTGGGTTCACAGAGCAGAAGCTGAGCCCCAGCGACGACCTTGGGGGCAAACAAAATTAATAAAATAAAATGCACAAAGCACAAAGACCCACACAAGGATCTGGATTCAAATTTCCAGCTCTCCACCTGCAAGAGGGATTCTCGCAGCGGTGAAGCAGGTCTACAAGTGTCTATCTTTCTCTCTCCTTCTCTACCTCCCCCTCCTCTCTCAATTTCTCTCTGTCCTATCCAATAAAAATGGGAAAATGGCCTCCTGGAGCAGTGGATTAGTATTGCTAGCACCAAGCCCCAGCAATAACCCTGGAGGAAAAAAAAAAAAAGGATAAAAATACAAATGGTCACCATTTACTTTGGACACTCATTCCTTTCTATTCTCCATAGAATTGCAGTTTTGAAAGATTTTGATTTCTTCTTTGTATAAAAGGGCGCTTAGGAAACAGTGAAATTCGGCAAGCCCCACTTCAAAGGGCTGGCGTGCTGACATCAACTTTTTCACAGTTTCAAAATGTGTTCAGTTAGTGTGAAGCCTGAGTTCAGTTCATTTTACTATTACCTTATTTTCTTGTAATCAATGAAAAAAATACCCAGAGTTGAGTAGAAAATCGATTGCACTTAAAATATGTGGGGGTGGTGGAGATGCTGTCCTAACAATTGAGGTTTTTTCTCAGAACCTGCCATAAATTCCTCATGGTGGGTATAGAATGCTGTCATTCCAGATGTGTCACTGAAGGCACAGTCTGAATTCTGTCTGTCCTTCAGTCAGCAGAACCTTCTATCTCTACTAACTCCAACCACAAGTTTCCACAGCTTAACAAAACCTTACACTACACACAGACACACAGACACACACACACACACACACACACACACACACACACTACCTACCTTAACCTGGATTGGCTCAGTGACTCATTAATATTTATCCATCAAAAGAACTGAAGTCTAAAAAAAAAAAAAATCACACCTGGTCGAGAGCACGTTACAGGTCACAAGGATCCGGGTTCGAGGCCCCGATCCCCACCTGCAGGGGGAAAGCTTTGCGAGTGGTGAAGCAGGGCTGTAGGTGTCTCTCTGTCTCTTTCACCTCTGTTTTCCTTTTCCCCTTTGATTTCTGGCTGTCTCTATCCAATAAGTAAGTAAAAATATTTTTTTAAAAGTTTAAGTCCTCCTTTTCCATATTTTGAGGGAAACTATCTAGTAGGTGTGTGTGTGGGAGAGACCCCTGATATCTGAATGGAGCTTATACCCTGAGGTGGGTACTTGGACATGGGTCAGATGCCAGTCTACCTGAATAATCAGGACACAGCCCATAAGCACAGTGTCCCCAGTGTGTCTGTGCAAGTGACCTTTGCCCAGCAGCTAGTGCAATTTCCCGTGAGTCCCTCTTGCCCAGACTGAAGCTTTTTTTTTTTTTTTTTTTGCCTCCAGAGTTCTCACTGGGTCTCAGTGCCAGCACTATGAAGCCATTGCTCCTGCAGCCATTATCTTCCACTTTCTGGATAGGACAGAGAGAAATGGAGAGGGGAGGGGAAGATAGAGAGAGGGAGAGAAAGATAGACACCTGCAGACCTGCTTCACCGCCTGTGAAGCGACTCCCCTGCAGGTGGGGAGCCGTGGGGAAGGTGGGGGGGACTCGATCAGGGATCCTTGCACAGGTCCCTGCGCTTCATACAGTGTGCGCTTAACCGGGTGCGCCACTGCCCGGCCCCCAGACTCAAGCTTTGCAGCAGCGCTGTGTGTGTTTAATTCCAAAAAGTCTGACAAGCGGCCTTTCTGCAGCTGGTTAAGAGAGGATAGGCAAGATGACCACAGGAGAACTGACCGTTGGCCATGAGGTAGCTCTGCACAAGTCAAAGACGGGCCGGCAAACAGCTCACCTGGTAGGGCAAGGGGCCCCGGGATTAATTCCTGGTACCACACGGAACACCCTGATGGCACTGGGTGGTGGTGGGGGTGCTGTGGTGTCTCTCATTCTGTCTAATACTCATTCTCTCTTTCTCTTCCCTCCCTCTGTCCTCTCTAAAAAAGATGAATGAGAAAACCAGCTCAGGGAAGGCTGATGGCCTGACACCACACTCACTCACTCACTCAATCAATCAGAGATCCGAGGCAAGGCTTTGATCATTTGAACAGATCGATTTCAACCCTGGGCTCAACACACCGTTAACAGAATGAGAAGTCCATGATTCTCAGTCTCCCAGGAGGACACTGTTCCAGCACCACTCTCTGACGAGGTGGCGAGAAACACCCAGATAAGCTTCCAAATCGACTTACATTGAATTAGCATGAGGGCTTCCAAGAGAAATGTCTATTATCTGCAAGTGAAATGCCGTGTCCCGCCAGCAACAGACTAAAGAAGGCCTCTTTCGAGGTGACTCTGTGGCTTGCGCCTTCTAGTCCTTATTCTTCCTAGGACCTGTATTCCCTGAGCATCATATCACAACTACCCCAGCTCCTAGGCAAGCTAGAGGGGACCTTTCAGTCTCATCGACTATTTGACATGTGCCCACGGGTTTCGAAGAAATCCCAAAGAGCTACCAATGCTAGGAAGGTAAACAGCCCGTGTGTCTTTTAATAACCTCAAGGGCACCAAGGCTTAATATAATCCCACACACTGGATCAGGGATGATGTCAGAGGCTGCTTCTTTGTGTGCAAGAAATGCCAGCAAAGCCAAAACCCACAGTTGAGAGCTCAAACCATTGCACTGTCACTCAGCCCCCCAAGGACTAAAATTCTTGATAAGGTGCAGAAGGTGGGAGTTCCGGCTTCTGTAATTGCTTCTCCACTAGACATGGACATCGGCAGGTGGCTCCATCCCTCCAGCCTGTTTCTGTCTTTCCCTAGTGGGGCAGGGCTCCGGTTCGAGGACACACTGGTGAGGTCATCTGCCCAGAGAGGTCAGGATGGATTCACAGTAGCATCTGCAACTTGCTGGTATGGGTTTCTCCTTTAGGAGCAAGTCTGAGAAGTTACAGTCTGAGAGATGGGAAGATTCGTGGAGTCCTCCCTGATTGCACCCACACCACCCAGTCCAGCTCCCAGCCCTCCCACCTGGGTAAAAGTTGACACTCTGGGTCTGAATTAAGGGTGATTTGAACTAAGGGAGGCTAGCCCCTGCTAAGGGGTTCAGCACAGTAAAGCAGTTTCCGAGGGCCCAGTGGTGGAGCACCTAGGAGGACAAACATGTCACAATGTACAAGGACCCAGGTTTAAAGACCCCAGTTTCTCTCTGTGCTGTCAAGTCAAATAGAAAGAGGGGACTGGGCAGCGGCATACCTGGTTAAGCGCACATACTAGTAAGCACAAGGACTCACAAGGAACCAAGTTTGAGCCCCCACTCCCCACCTGTAAGGGGGGGGGGGGTCGCTTCACAAGCACAGTGAAGCAAGTCTGCAGGTGTCTATCTTTCTCTCTCTCTCTCCCTCCCTCTCCTCCTCCTCAGTTTCTCTCTATCCTATCCAATAAAATAGAAAAAATGGCCACTAGGAGCAGTGACTACATAGTGCTGGCACCGAGCCCCAGCGATAACCCTAGAGGCAAAAAAAAAAAAAAAAATTAAATTAAATTAAATGGAAAAAAACAAATGGAAAGAAATGGCCACTGGGAGCAGTGGATTCCTAGTGCTGGCACTGAGCCCCAGCAATAACCCTGGTGGCAGTTAAATAAATAAATACTTAAGAGAGAGAGAGAGAAAGAAAGTTAACAGACCTCACCAACCCAACCCCCATGGGTCCATTTTCTCCACAGCTTCAGACAGGTCCAGGGAATTGCTGAGTCAGGGGGAAGATGCCCAGCTAAGCTGACCACCCACTGGACAGCTGACTTCCCCGCCCCCCCCCACTCTGCCCCAAGGGATGCTGGGAATTGGTCTCCAGGGCTGACATCTGCAGGAGAATCCACTTTGACCCTTTTCATCCAAGGTAATTGCTTGCTAAAGCCGGCACTGAGATCATTATCATCATCTGCTTAGCTTCATAAAACACACAGAGAGGGAAAAGCAGATGTGGGGCTAGGAGGTGCCTAAAAATAATAGTAAGGGGTCACCTGTGATGAAAGAGTGGAGAGAAGCCAAAAGGCAAACATGCAATTAACCAAACCCGGAGCCTCCAGGCTCCTGTTTTTAAAGGGTCCACCCCTGCTTCCCCACCCCCACACCCCCCACCCCCCCCACCCCCCACCCCCACCCCAAGGGGACAATTTCCTTAATAAAAGGGGTTCAGTGGAATGTGCTCCTCCAGGGCTGGGACACCAAGAAGCTTCTGGGGAAGCCACAGAGCAGCAGCGGCCACTTGAAGAGCCTGCCTTTCAGGCTTCGCTAGAGCCACTTGGCCTCTGAGATCTGCTCCCTGTGTACAGCCTCCTGCTCCCACCTTTCTGCCCATCTCAGTCTGAGCCAGCAGCAGGAGGGGACGTTTTCCACAGGGATGGTCTCCTTTCTATCTCGCACCTGGAAACAAAAGCCTCCCTGTATCCCAGAGGCCTTCAGAAAACAGGTTTTCAGAGGTGCTGCAGTGGGGAGTGGGGCAGGAGAAGGTTGTTTTCTGCTACTCTCTAGAAAGATGTGGGCCGGGCAATTACGCAGCTAGTTAAGTGCACACAGTTACCATGTACAAAGAAAGGGTTCAAGTGCCCAGTCCCCCACCTGCAGGGGAGTAGGAGAAGCTTCATGAGTGGTGACAGTCTGTGTCTCTCTCTCTCTCCCTCCCTCTCTATCTTCCCCTTCTCTTTTGATCTGTCTGTCTCTATCCAATCAAGAATAAATTAAATTTTAAACTAAAGATGATTCTGAGGCCTTCTCTTTTTTATTTTTAAATTATCTTTAGTGATTGATTGAATAGAGACAGTCATAAATTAAGAAGGGTGAGATAGAGAGGAAGAGAGGCAGAGAGACAGACGCCTGCAATACCGCTTTACCACTCACAAAGCTTTCCCCCTGCAGGTAGAGACCAGGGGCTCGAACCCGTGTCCTACAGCATTGTAACATGTGTGCAAAACAAGATGCACCACCACCACCCTGTCCCCGATTCTGGGGCTTTCTCAAGCTCATGTAAATCAGTCTCTCCTCTCTATCACCCTCTCCCCTCTGAATTTCTCTCTGTCCTATATAATAATAATAATAGTAAAAGAGAGAGAGGAAGGAAGGAAGGAAGGAAGGAAGGAAGGAAGGAAGGAAGGAAGGAAGGAAGGAAGGAAGGAAAAAAGAGTCAGGCGGTAGCGCAGCGGGTTAAGCGCACGTGGTGCAAAGCGCAAGGACCGGCGTAAGGATCCCGGTTCAAGCCCTCGGCTCCCCACCTGCAGGGGAGTCGTTTCACAGTCAGTGAAGCAGGTCTGCAGGTGTCTGTCTTTCTCTCCCCCTCTCTGTCTCCCCTCCTCTCTCCATTTCTCTCTGTCCTAGCCAATGACAACAACAAAAATAATAATAACCACAACAATGATGAAACAAGGGCAACAAAAGGGGATAAAATGGTCTCCAGGAGCCATGGATTTGTGGTGCAGGCACCAAGCCCAGGCAATAACCCTGGAGGCAAAAGAAAGAAAGGAAGAAAGAAAGGAAAGAGAGAAAGAAAGAAAGAAAGAAAGAAAGAGAGAGAGAGAGAGGAGAAACAACTTCTTTTAGACAATAAGGTTCGCAGTTATTCACATATATTAGAATTAGGCTGTCCTGGGTTGGACTAGGTGATTTGGGAGAGCAAAGGGGGAAGGGTGAAGTGGGTAGGGTGGCCTGACTATGCAGATCTGAGGGTCCCTTCTTGCAGTGCAAACTTAGTCTGTGGGTGTGATGAGCCAGGAATGGTGTACAGGGGATTCTACTTAACATTATCCCTTCTGTCTAGTGGCCTTCCTAGAACAGCCCCACAAGGTGCACTTATTAGCAGCATTTACAAGGGAGGAAGCAGCCTGCACTCTGTGAGGGCAGGATGGGAACCTTAGGTCCTGCGACATCTGTCTGGGATCCACAATCAAAAGGCTCTGCTATTTCTGACGCAAACTGCAGCTTCCTGGAGAAAGCTCACTGTTTGCTGAATGTCCAAGGCAGCAGCTGGCCGACAGCTGCTCAGGGACAGGCTTCCCAGCTAGTGATTTATGCCTGTGACCGGGTCTCTCTGGCTCCAAGCTACTAATGTCTTACTTGGCGTCCCCCAAATAAGCAGGACGCAAGGAGAGGCAAATGTGAGTGGTTCTTTCCAGCTTGCCACCCCTCGCACCCCCAAAGATCACACTTCTCAGGGGCAGATATTTGGAACAAACTTGTGTGAGCTACCACCTTATTTGCACCGTTTTCTTGTATGAATCTCACAGGGTTCTGTGAGTGACTTTGTGAGTGACTTTGTAAACAGGGTTGTTGCTGGGGGTTGGTGTCTACATGGCAAATCCACCACTCCTGGCGGCCAATTTTCCTCTCCCCACCCCTTTCTATTGTGATTTGACAGGACAGAGTGAAACGGAAAAGGGAAGGAGGAGAGTGTTAGGGAAAGAGACGGAGAAACACCTGCAGACCTACTTCACCGCTGCTGAAGAGAGCCCCCCCCCACCACCACAGCCAGTGGGAAATGGGGTTCCAACTCCGGTTCTTGTGTATGCTGACATGTGCACTCAACCAGGTGCACCGTGCCTGGCCTTTGTTTGCTTCCAGGGTTATTGCTGGGGCTTGGTACCTGCACTATAAATCCACTGCTCCTGGAGGCCATTTTTTCCTGTTTTTGTTGTCCTTGTTGTTATTACTGTTGTCATTGCTGTTGTTGTTGGATAGGACAGAGAGAAATGGAGAGAGGAGGGGAAGACAGAGAGGGGGAGAGAAAGACAGACACCTGCAGACCTGCTTCACCGCATGTGAAGCGACTCCCCTGCAGGTGGGGAGCCGGAGGCTTGAACCAGGATTCTAACACCAGTCCCTGTGCTTCGTACCATGTGCACTTAACTCACTGCACTACCTCCCGGCCCCCTCTAGGTTTAAAATTTTTGAAGCTGGGAGAAAGGGAATGTTTTTGAACAAGAGTTTCTCATAAACAAACTTTTGCATGAAAAGAATAAATTCTTCTGTAATATACACTATCACAAGACAGAGCAGAGAGAAAGGAAACATTGATTTTTTTTCCCCTCAGAATTTCCTAATGTGTCACAGTATCTAACTTTAAGAGAATCAGAATTGTAAGATGACCTACCTGACTACCTAGACTTGCTCTTTTTGTTTACGTTTTTACTAGAAAGAAAACACTGCTCAACTCTGGCTTTTCGTGGTGCTGGGGGTTGAACCTGGGGCCTTTGGTGCCTCAGGCCTGAAAGGCATTTTTCAAAACCACTATGCTTTCTCCCCATGTAGTAAATTCCCAGGATGCATACATTCAACCCGAAACAGTGCTGGAAAAACAATTCACCTCACCCATTTCCCTGATTCTCAGAGACAAGTTGTTTGCTTATAATATTCAATGAATATTTATTTATTCACAGGTGGTAAAGCAGGTCTGCAGGTGTCTATCTTTCTCTCCCCCTCTCTGGCTTTCTCTCTGCCCTATCGAGCAACAACAATAACAGCTACAACAAGCAACAAAATGGGGAAAATGGCCTCAGGAGCAGTGAATTCCCAGGAAGCCCCAGAGATAACACTAGAGGCAAAAAAAAAAAAAAAAGATTTATTTATTGCCACAAGGGTTACTGCTGGGGGCTCAGTGCCTGCACTGGGAATCACCACTCTGGGTGGTTTCTTTCTTTCTTTCTTCCTTTCTTTCTTTCTTTCTTTCTTTCTTTCTTTCTTTCTTTCTTTCTATTAGATAAGACAGAGAGAAACTGAGAGGGGAATGAGTGATAGAGAGGGAAAGAGAAAGACAACTGCAGCCCTGCTTTATGGCTAGTGAAGGAGGGGGCTCGAACCCAAATCCCCTTATATGGTACACAGCATCCAATTTTTAAAAATTTTTATTTATAAAATGGAAATATTGACAAGTCTATAGGATAAGAGGGGTACATTTCCACATGATTCCCATCCCCAGAACTCCGTATTCAATCCCCTCCCTAGTAAAGTCATGGCTCCCTTGGAATATACCTAAAATAGACCTACTAGCTTTTTCCAAAACGTAGACTCTCAATCTTCATCTGCAATATTCTTGCTTTTAGGTTCACGATTAGTCAACAACTTGTTTTGCTTTATATCTTAACCCTTTATGAGCCACCCTGTTCCAGATGATACCATGATGCCAACCTGACCTCCCTGGGCAGACGACCTCACCTGGAGACCTGCCTCCCCAGAGGGAAAGAGAGAGACAGGCTGGGAGTATGGATTCACCTGCCAACACCCATGTTCACACCATCCAATTTAAAGGCACTTGCTGTACCAGGGAATGAACACAGGAGATATCCATCATCTCCCACCCCACCCCCAAAGATGGAGAGGCCTCTTTCAGTAGGAAGGACCAGTGAGATACAGAAGGCCTCCAGGCATCACAGACTCAGAACTGGGGTGACACTGCACCCCAAGCAACGTGACAGGTACTAAGGTCAGGCAGCAGGCAACTTCAGGTACGATTAGTTCACTCCTGGTGGCTCTGTCTGGGTGGCACTCACTCATCACTGTGTCTTCGTCTGTTCTGTATCCTTGGTGTTTGGGCATTTCCAAGGTCTTACAGACCCAGAGAAAGACTGCCCCTCCCCGGGCTGGTCAACTCTTACTGGGCAGCTCAGCACAGTGCTTGCTTGTCACCACAAGCAGTGAAGCACGTCTGCAGGTGTCTTTCTCTCCCTCTCTATCTCCCACTCCTCCCTCAATTTCTCTCTGTCCTATCTAGTTAAAAAAAAATTTTTTAATGAAAATATACCTACCAGGAGCAGAGGATTCATAGTACCCAGCACCAAGCAATCCTGGAAGCAAAAAAGAATTTCCAGAAACTGTAAATCTGAAAACAATCTTGCCTGAAACTGAGAAAGGGGGAGGGCTTTCAATGATTCAGAAAATGTGCCCATTCTGAGCTCCTCCTTCCAGGGTAAAACCCTTAAATAAATGTGACACCACTTCCATCACCCTCTCTGCTTTTCCTGGTCCCCAGAGCCAATCTGTGTGGGTCTAGTGCTTCTGTTTTGTTTTTTTTTTAATATTTCGTTCATTTATTTCGTTTTTCAAATATCTTACTCATTTATTAATGAGAGGGATAGGAAGAGAGAGAGAGAGAACCAGACCTCACTCTGGTATATGTGCTGCCAGGGATTGAACTGAGGACCCCATGCTTAAGAGTCCAACACTTTATCCACTGTGCCACCTCCCAGACCATAGTCTGGCGCTCTCCTGTGCTAGGTGTGGAAGCCTTAGAGTCACACAGTGATATACCCTTGGCCAAAGCCCCTTCCTCTAACCCCTGTCAGAAATTTCCAATGGTAGAGAAGCCAGTGGTACCTCTCAGTGCTTTGAAACAGTCCACGCACAGCCTGAGAAGCTGTCCCTGGTGCCAAGGCAGAGGATAAGGAATCTCATTGTTAATAAGCTTGGCAGGGTTTGGGGGAGACAGAAGGTCTCCAAATTTAGTTTGTCTCAGCTGTGATTTCCAATATGACTGGGCCCCAGCACCATGGGACCACACGCCAGGTCTCTGTGTATTTCCAGGTGGCCGCCGCCGGTCTCTGGGCCATGCAGGAAGGAGCACCACTGTACTGCTCATTCTCCGAGACACGGAGATGCTCAAGTCAGGCAGAGATCACGCCCGCCACCACCCGCCCCGTGAAGTCCAGGCTTTGCAACTGTTCCAAACAAGTCAAGGAAATATCTGAGAGGCAAGCGCAGCCATAAATCAGTTTAATCTTAGTAACAGTCCCTTTGACAGCAAGGCCATGCCTTTGGGGTCAGGAGTCCTGTCAGATTCTTTCTGGGTCGGCCCAGATGTTTACCAGCGTGCTAGCTGGGAGAATCAAGACCAACTGGTGCTCAGAGAACCAGTGTTTTGTTTCTTTTGATCGTCGTATCGACTGTGTTTTTAAAGGGGGCCATCTTCCCTATTCATCCGAAAGCAGAGTGTGTTTAGTCATTTTGTTTGCCTCTTTAAAAAATTAAAATAAAAAAATGGGGGGTCGGGCGGTAGCGCAGTGGGTTAAGCGCATGTGGCGCAAGGCACAGGGACCTGTGTAAGGATCCCGGTTCGAGCCCCCGGCTCCCCACCTGCAGGGGAGTCGCTTCACGAGCAGTGAAGCAGGTCTGCAGGTGTCTGTCTTTCTCTCCCCCACTCTGTCTTCCCCTCCTCTCTCCATTTCTCTCTGTCCTATCCAACAACAAACAACATCAACAATGGCAATGATAATAACCACAATGAGGCTACAACAACAAGGGCAACATAAAGGGGGGAAAAATGGCCTCCAGGAGCAGTGGATTCATGGTGCAGGCACTGAGCCCAGCAATAACCCTGGAGGGGAAAAAAAAAAATAGAGAACAGCGATGGAGGCCAGCAAGGGTCAGCATCCAAAATGAAATAGTTGGGAAAGCAGAGGAAGTCTGAAAGGCGTGCGTCAAAGATAACACTGACCGCAATCAGGCTGAATATTTCCAGAGCCTGGAGAGGCACCTCAGTGCCACAGCGCAGCCTCCAGTGTGTCCAGAGGCTTGTCTGCAAGAATTCCCATCATCCGAGTGGGAGGAAGCCTTCTGGGGTTTTACGAGCCTGAGATGCAAACTTGGTGCAAGCCAACAGAACAAATCAGCCCCACGTGTGTGCCAGGAGAGATTTCTCCGCCTCCTCATCTGAGTTCTCACTGCAGGGACTTCCCAGGATGCAATGGAAAGGAATGCAGAGGCCACAAGGCAAGTGTGTGTCTCACCGCCTGGAAGGAGCCTTGCTTTTGCCCCTCCTTATCTAACACACACCTTGCAGAGAACAGACGTACCTGCTTCAGGGAAAGCCACTGGGCAGACAGAACTTGCCAAAACAAGACATAGCATTAAAAGAGGAAGCTCTCTGGACATGCCCAACCCTGACACTCCTGGCAGAATGTATGGAGAATGTATGCAATACATGCTTTAAAATACTGTATATTTGAACACTAGAGTGAGCGTAAGGGAGAGGGAGGGAGAGAAGTAGAGCATCACTCTGGCACATGGGAGGCCAGGATAGAATACGTGCTTCCAAGTCCAGTGCCTTACTGACTGCGCTACTTGGCAAGCAAACACAACACGTGATTTACATGGTGGCCCTGACCAAAAACCATGTCTGTCTTCTAATTACAAAGCACCCAGCACTGAAGGACTGTCATGCAGAATCAGACCAAGGCAAAACTCATCAAACCAAGGTGGAAACTCATCAAAAAGGTGCTATCTGCCTGCTGGTGGAATGTCAATGGCTCCAACCCTGTGGAGAGCAGTCTGAAGAACTCTCAGAAGGTTAGAAGTGGACCCACCCTATAACCCTGTAATTCCTCTCCTGGGGATGTAGCGTAAGGAACCAAACACACCCATGCAAAAAAACATCTGTGTACAACTATGTTCCTAGCAAGCACAATTTGTAACAGTCAAAACCTGGAAGCAACCTAGGTGTCCAACAACAGATGAGTGTGTGGTCTAGATACACAAGGTGTGGTCTAGATACACAGTGGAATACTACTCAGCTGTTAAAAATGGTGACTTCACTTTTTTTTTCCTCATCTTGGATATAGATTGAAGGAATCATGCTAAGTGAGGTCAGCCAGAAAAAGAAGGAGGACTATGGGATGATCCCACTCATAGACAGAAGTTGAAAAATAAGATCAGAGGAGAAAGCACAAAGTAGAGCTTGGACTAGAGTCGGTGTACTGCATCAAAGCAGAAGACTCTGGGCGTGGGCGTGGGGGGAGTTCAGACCCTGGAACATGATGGAGGAGAGGGACCTAGGTGGGGGGTTAGAGTGTTATGTGAAAAACTGAGAAACGCAACACAGCTACCAACAACTATATTTTACCGTCAGCTGTAAACCATTCATCTCCCCGATAAAGAAGAAAAGAAAACAAGAAAGGAAGAAAGGATTCCTGCTCTTATCACATGTCTAGCCAGCCCTTTCCTCCTGATGATTTTTCCATCACGGTTTTTACGTGCTTAATAAACCATGCGTTTTGATAAACCCCAAGGAAAAACCACCATAATTTTTATTTTTACAATACCCCACCTCCACCCCACCCCCCTCACTTTCCCCAGCCCCTTCTCCATGGGACGGCCCTCCCTGGGGTTCCCACAGCACAGCAGCTGGCCTCAGGACACGCTGCCAAGTGTCACAGGGTCCAAGGGCGCCCCAGCTGTCAGGGGCAGCGACCTGGGTGCTGCCTCTGCTCTCCAAGGCGTGTTGGAGGGTGTTTTCATGGCTGGGATGTCTCAGCGAAGGGAAACATCTGGGGAGGCAGCTCCTGTCCTGACTACTGCTCAGCCTAGCTAATGAGGCCCATGCCGTGCCCAGCTGCCGTCAAGATGGCCGATTAGGAGGAAGTCTGGGGGTGGGGGGAGCCTGAGGTGGTCCCCCCGGTGGGGCGCACGCTTTACCATGTGCAAGAACCAGGTTCGAGGCCCCAGTCACCACCACATGGGAGGAGCACACAGAGGGGGAAGCTTTGTGAGCAGCGGAACGGTGCTGCAGCCTCTCTCACTCTCTCTCTCTCACTCTTTCTCACATCTCTCACTCTCTGTGGCAGGAGGGTAGAAATAAAGAGTCGGTCAGGAGCAGTGAAATCTTACAGGCATCAAGTCCCAGCAATCCTCTGGAGTAAATAGATAGATAGATAGATAGACAGACAGACAGACAGACCCTGTCTGGAACATTCCATTCTTCCTCTCTCCAGCAACTGGAAAGTGTGTGCCCCCAGTGAGGCCAGTTCCTGGGAAGAAGGTCAATGTAGCCCAAGGCACAATGTAGGAGGTTAAGAGCTACGACTGTTTGGGGGTTTGTGTGTTTGCTATTTATTCGGTGTATTTTTGGATAGAGACAGAGAGGGAAGGACAGGGTGGGGGAGAGAAAGAGACAGAGAGAAATACCTGTAGCCCTTCACTGCTCATGAAGCTTCCTCCCTGCAGATGGGAGCTGGTGGCTTGAATCTGGGTCCTCGTGTGAGAAATGAACCCAAGGCCTTGTACCTCCCAGCACCACTGAGAAGCCTCCCTGACCCGATTTTCTCATTCTTTGTTTAGAGAGAGAGACAGGGAGGGAGGGAGGGAGGGAGAGAGAGAGAGAGAGAGAGAGAGAGAATGGAGCAGAGGAGGGAGGGACACAGAGACACACACAGGAGAGACATTTCAGCTCTGCTCCATCCATGGAGCTCCTCCCCTGTGCCATTCATGATGCTCCCATGTGGTGCTGGGGCTCAAACCCAGGACCACACACACAAGGCAAATGTCCTATGAAGTGAACTCTGTCCTGGCTCCTGGTTTTGACTCTGGCATCATCACACCTACTCACTCAGAACTCAAGTGCATCGGCTGAGCTGCCCACCAACAGAGAACACTACTCTGAAAGAAAGGATGCCGTGGACACCAGGCCCACCTGCACTGAAATGGTCCTGGTCACTCAGAAAGGGTTGATCCAGGGCTCAGGGAGGCAGTCCACAAGCTGACCTTTCAAGCCGGAGGCCTTGAGTTCAATTCCTGGAACCACATGGGAGCACACTAAAGCAGGCGGGGCTCCACGGATGGTGGGATGGCCCTTTAGTGCTTGTACCTGTGTCTGTCTCTGTGTCTATCTCTCTTTCTGTTTTTTTTTTTTATTTATTTGCTAAAGAAAGGAATTGGGATTGGGGGTCAGGCTGTAGCACACCTGGTTAAGCATGTACATTACAGAAAGGAATTGAGAGACAGAGAGAGAGAACATGAAAGAGAGAGAGACGCAGCTCTGCTTCACAGATCATGAAGCTTCCCCCCTGCAGGAGGAGACTGCGGACTTGAACCTGGATATTTGCTCCTGATGACATGTGCACTCAACTAGGTGCACCACTAAGAGATCTGCTTTCTTTCTGCCCATTCTCCCCTCACCTCTCTCTCTCTCTCTCTCTCTCTCTCTCTCTCTCTCTCTCTCTCTCACACACACACACACACACACACACACACACACACACACACACACACACACACCTCATTAAAGAGGCAGAGAGCAGCTTACTCCCAACCCCAGGGACAGGAATCGGCCACAGGGGCTCTGGCTTTTAAGCAGAGAAAGAAGCCAGTTCTGGGTGGGAGAGCTCAGCCTCAGGAAGCTCATCAGCCTGTCACCATTCAGGCCTGTTAAGATGTGTCACAGGTGCCTGCCGGTGACAACAGGGACCTTGACTCTGCCTTGGCCAGGCATGCCGCAGACACATGACAGTTTTCAGGGTGCCTGGGAGACCCTCCCCGCAAATAGCACAGCCAGAGTACCTAGACGTGTCTGCCGAGTGGGAAGGGAGGGAGGAAGGGAGAGAGGCCCGGGGTGGCCCTCCCAAACCACCTCACCCCTCTCATGAACCTTAAGGTTGTTCCTGCACGTGTATCCACACCAAAAAGAGGAGGGGCCAGGAGACCGCTCCCCGGGGGACCCTGTCCCTCAAGAGGCACGCATTGCACGCAGTCCTAGGTCTGAGCCTGGGAGCACCCTGCACAGAGCCTGGGACTCCATGCATGGAGAAGCAGTGCGCTGGCGTCTCTCTGCCTCCCCGCCCCCGAGTCCCCATCTCAAGTGCAAAGGGTGAAATGGTTGGACCCGGAGCGATAAACCCCCACACATAACAGGCCTGGCACTGCACTCAAGGCAACATGGAGCAAAGGAAAAGGCAGACAGGCAGAGACCAGGAGTGCTGGGGAGGGTAGTGAGGGGGGCAGGGGGCCCACAGCTGAGACGGAAAAGGGCACACCCTGCCCCTCCCAGGGCCCCAGGTGGTGTCCAGAAGGGTGGAGACCCAGGCCCAGCATGCTCTTTCCAGGGAAGCCTTTATACACTGAACCTCCAAGTGGCAAAAACACTACAGACTTAGCAGGCTCCTACACAGCTACTGGGGAGGAAACAGGCCTCAGTCACCTTCTGAAAAGTAAAATGAATAAATTTTAAAGCTTTTTGGATAGAGCCAGAAGTTGAGATGGAAGGGAGAGAGACAGCCAGACAGACAGACTTGCAGCACGGCTTCACCACTTGTGAAGCTTCTCCCTTGTGGGTGGAGGCTGGCGGTGGGGAGGTGTTTGAACCCAGGTCCTTGCACTCTGTAACATGTGTACTCTACCGGATGCACCACCAGCTAACTCCAAAACATCTTTTTAAAAAATATTTCTTTGGGAGTCGGGTGGTAGCGCAGCGGGTTAAGCGCACGTGGTGCAAAGCACAAGGACCGGTGTAAGGATCCCGGTTCCAGCGCCCAGCTCCCCACCTGCAGGGGGGTTACTTCACAGGCAATGAAGCAGGTCTGCAGGTATCTGTCTTTCTCTCCCCCTCTCTGTCTTCCCCTCCTCTCTCTATTTCTCTCTGTCCTATCCAACAATGACAGTAGCAGTAACAACAATAACTACAATAAAACAATAAGGGCACCAAAAGGGAATAAACAAATAAATATTAAAAAAAAAATAAAACAAGGGCAAAAAAAAAAATAGGAAATATGGCCTCCAGGAGCAGTAGATTTGTAGTGCAGGCACCGAGCCCCAATGATAACCCTAGAGGCAAATAATAATAATAATAATCTTTATTTATTTATTATTGGATAGAAACAAAAGGAGACACCTGCAACCCTGCTTCCCCTCTCGTGAAACTTTCCCCCTGACCAGGGGCTTGAACCCAAGTGTTTGTGCGCTGTGATGTGTGCATTTAACCAGGTGTGCCACTGCCTGCCCCCTCCCCTTACTTTTTAAAGATTTATTTATCAAAACACTGCCCCACTGCTCATCTCTGACTTGTGGGGGTGTCAGAGATTGAACCTGAGACTGCAGAGCCTCAGGGAGAAATGAAACCACTGTGTTAGCTAGCTCCCTGGCTGTCTTTTTTTTTTCCTTTTTTAAAAATTTCTTTCTTTTTTTCTTTATTATTAGATAGAGACAGAGAGAAATTGAGAGAGGAGGAAGGCATAGAGAGGGAGAGAGACAGAGAGACACCTGCAGTGCTGCACCACTCTTGAAGCTTTGCCCCTGCAGGTGGGGAACAGGGGTTTGAACCCCAGGTCCTTGTGCACCATAGTATTTGCTCTTAACCAGGTGCACCACTGCCTGGTCCCCCTTTTTGTTTTTTTTTTAATGTGGTAGTAAAGATCAAATTCAGGGCCTCATCCACGTGAGGTGTGTTAAACTCCTGAGCCACAGCCCTGACTCATTTTTTTTTTTCCATAAGAGAGACATCAAAGCATTGCTGCACCATCCATGAATTCTACCTAGTTTGTCTGTGCTGCTCTCTCTTACTGTCAGGGATCGAACCCAAGGCTTCACACCCCTAAGGCACACACTCTACCACTGGGCTAGCTCCCTGCCTATCAGTGTCTTCAGTAAAGTTCCATGATCTTAGCTCCTGGCAGGAGGAAGATACTCAACCCCCCCCCCAATTTTATTTTAAAAATCCTTTTGTAAACATTATTATCTTTATGCATTTATTGGCTACACACAGGTAGAAATCGAGAGGAAGGAGGAGGGAGAGAAACAGAGAGACATCTGCAGCACTGCTTCACCACTCGCAAAGCTTTCCCCTTCCTGAGGAGACCAGGGGCTTGAACCTGGTTGCTCACCCATTGTAATATGTGCTTAGCCAGGTGTTCCACCACCTGGCCCCTCAAAAACTCCTTACTGACTGAACACACAGACAGACACAAGGGCTGCCCAGTAAGGAACGTGACTAGCTTGCTGCAATGCAAAGAAAGATGCAAACAACAATGAAAATGAGAGAGGGAAATAATACTGGCAGGGGAGGCAAAATGACTTCTTTAAATGCACTAGGAAGGAGCCACAAAAGATCTCTCTCTCCAAAGACGGCTGGCACCACGGTTAAGGTGTGATGTCTGAGAACAGTGAGGAGGACAATGCCTGGCAGAGAAGGACAGCATGTCCTTGCCACCAGTGTCCTAACCGAGTGGCCTGAAGACCATGAAAGAAAAGAGAGTGACCCCACAGCTGACTCTTGTGTCAGCCCTGCCACAGACTCTCCCAAGAGGCAGAGTGAGGTCAGGACAGCTGTGGACGGTGGAGAAGAACGGCCACATCTGGAGGACCAGCTGTCCCCACCTCCAAGTACCTTGGAGTCCAGGAGCCAGACCCAGCTGGCCCCCACCCAGGACAACGCTGCTAGCCCCTAGATACCCTGGGTCAGTGAAGTAGAAACATGGCAGGGGGAGTGTCACTTACAGTTTTCAGCAAGTGGGTCCTGGGGACCGTGGGCAGCTAAGGGGCCGGGAGCCCCGTCCAGATGTTGCCTTGCAGCGCACCTGTGAAGAGAGAGAAAGAGAGGACACCTGTCACCTGCTAGGGCCACTCAGTAGTCCCCTCACCAGGTCAGCAAGGCTGTCCCAACACTGCTAAATGCCGAGAGGGCTTGGGTCCTAAAGACAGGGACAGGCAAAGCCCAAGTGAGGTCCAGGGTCTCCAAACCTTCTACAGTGACTCAACAGAGTGGCACTGCAGGGTGACAGAGCTGCCAGCCCCTTCACCCTCAGTTTCAGAGGAGGCAGACCCTCCCCACAACAGGGAGAGAATCTGAGTCACACAGGAGATCACAAGATGACACAGGCCTTGCCCCAAATAAGCAGCCAGTGACAACGAGGCCAGCGGTGGGTGAGAATGCAGATCTAATCTGACCCGCTAATGACTTCCCCAGTGAGACTCCGTTTCTACACAAATTTCATTTTAATTATAGGACTAGTATTATTATCTATAATTTATTTTAATATCTTTGAACTTTGTTTGATAGGAAGGAAGAAAGAGATAGGGAGGAAGAGAAACAGAGACACATATGCAGACCTTCTTCACCACTCATGAAGCTTTCCCCCTGCAAGTGGGGAACGGGAGGATTGAACTTGGGCCTTTGAGCACTGTTATATGTACCCTTAACCAGGTGTGCCAGCATTATTTTTTTCAAAGGTTTTACTTTATTTTATTTTATTTATTGAATAGAAACAACCAGAAATCAAGATAGAGGAGACAGGGGGAGAGAGAGCACCTGCAGTCCTGCTTTCCCACTTGCAAAGTTTTCCCCTTGCAGGTGGGGGCTGGGGGTTCAAACCCCACCCCTTGCACCCTGTGTCACATGCACTGGGTGCACCACCACCCAGCCCCGTAGTATTATTACTTTTAACCAAAGCACGGCTCAGCTCTGGCTTATGGTGGTGCTGGGGATTGAACCTGGGACCTCAGAGTCTCAGGTGTGAAAGTCTTTTGCAGAACCACTGTGCTGTCTCCTCAGCCCTCTATTGCATCTAAAGCAAAGAGCAAAGATGTTACAGCTCAAAGTCCCACATTTCAACCATCTCTCCAGTTCTCCCTCCTTCATCCCCAAAGACTTCTCGTAGCCACCGTGAGACTCTTGGTTGTCTTCAGAAAGGAAATTAGGAAAATGTTTAGGGAGTCAGGCGGTAGCGCACCAGGTTAAGTGCAGGTGGCACAAAGCACAAGGACCGGCTTAAGGATCCTGGTTTGAGCCCCTGGCTCCCCACATGCAGGGGGAGCCGCTTCACAGGTGGTGAAGCAGGTCTGCAGGTGTCTGTCTTTCTCTCCCCCTCTCTGTCTTCCCCTCCTCTCTCCATTTCTCTCTGTCCTAGCCAACAACAATGACAATAATAACTACTACAACAACAATAAAACAACAAGGGCAACAACAGGGAAAATAAATAATAAAAAAAATTTTTAAGAATATTTAATTTTTTTAACATGGAACTGTTCACATTTGAGTACCAGAAGATATAAAAACTTTGGGAGGAGTTTTCAGGTCTACAAACCTTCTTGGGGCCAATTGGTGACATACCTGGTTAGGCACACACATGACAGTGCGCACGGACCTGGGTTCAAGCCCCTGGCCCCAACCTGCAGGGGAATAATTTCACGAGTGGTGAAGTATTGTATGCTTTACATTGGGTTCTAGTTCTCCCCCGCCAAGAGAATTAGATCAGCAGCCGCGTGTTTCGGGAAGTGGAGACCCTGTATCAGTGCCAGGGACACAGGAATGTCCTGGAGCTGATCGAGTTCTTTGAGGAGGAAGAGACAGAGTGAGAGAGTTAGACAGTTGAAGAGTTCCAGAGTTACAGAGTTACAGAGTAAGAGAGAGTTCCACAGTTGAAGAGTTGCAGAATTCGAGGGTTCCTGAGTTCCAGAGTAAGAGAGAGTGCTTGTGCCGCCGCAAAGAGACAGCAGAGTTCTGTTTGGTGATTAGTTTGTCTTAGTTTATGAATCGTTGTTCCTAAATAAAGAAATACAGCTTCCCTGCCCAGCCGTATGTCTCTGGTCGTCTCTGTTACCCGCCCGTGAAGCTAGCCCAGCTGGAGCCTACGAAAATTTTAACAACAGTGAAGCAAGATTGCTGATGTCTCTCTGTCTCTTTCGCTCTCTATCTCCTCTTCCCTGTTAATTTCTCTGTCTCTATCCAATAATAAATATATTAAAAACACACAAACAAAAAGTCTCTCTTGCCTGAGGCTCTGAGTGAGGTCCCAGGTTCAGTGCCTAGCACCACCATCAGCCAGAGCTGAGCAGGGCTTTGGTCTCTCTCTTTCTCATTAAAAATAAATAAAAATATATTCATAAATAAATAAGTTCTTACTTTGAGATGTGAGGAACGATGACAGCCACCCAGAAGATGAAAGTTGCCCTTCCCATTCATCCATTCAGCAATTTTCCAGACCCAGAGGGGCCAGGCCCCACCCAGGCAGAGTTTGGAGGAATACACCCAGGGGTGGGAGTATCCCCCCAAAGACTGAGGGCTGAGGCCTGTCCATGCTTACTTTGTTGTTGCTGTTGTTAACATGAAAGAGAAGATCAAAACCCTAGTTTTCTAAGAAGTGAGTCTTCTGATTAGGGTGTTCTGATTAATTCTCAACTAATCATATATTCAGACCACCATCATCTTAGTAAGGAGCTGGCGGTCCCCAGGGCACTATCCTGGCTGACTGATGAGTGAGGGCAACCCCAGGAGAGCGCCACTAACCGGTAAGAGGAGAACTTGCACAGGTTCAAAACTCAAGCTGCATCTCCTAGCTGAAAGATCTAATGCCCTGCCCCTATGAACATCCCTCAAACAGACTTCCCAGCCTCTTTCCACCCTGAGGTCCCTATTCTCATCTGCTCTATTCCTATATTTTGGTCCTTGTTTATTAAACATTCTGTCCTGCTTTCTATCTCACTGCCTTTCAGCCACCAAGTTGCAGAAGCTACTATGATTCCATCCTGACTTCCTTGGGCAGACGACCTCATCAATGCTTCCCAGAACCTCACTAGGGAAAGACAGAAGCAAGTTGGGGGTAGGGATCAACCTGCTAACTGTCATGTCTAGCAGAGAATTAATTACAGAAGCTAGAAACTCCCACCTTCTGCACCCCAAAAAGAACTTTGGTCCATACTCCCAGAGGGTAAAGCATAGGGGAAAATGATCAGAGGACTCTGAGCCCCAATTCCATCAGGATCCAAAGTGTTTTTCACCAGGAATCTTGTTTTTATACCACCAATGAAAGAGAAGTAAATCTGAAAAACACCAGAGGAAGCCAGGTGTTATTTCTCTTATCTGAGAAAAGAGGAAAAAAGGAAAGAGACTAGGAAGTAGTAACAGGTATAGGTGTGACTTAGAAAGGAAATGGGGCAGGACCCTAGGAAAAATAGACATACAGAGGAACTGGGCGGTAGCGCAGTGGGTTAATCGCATGTGGCACAAAGCACAAGGAATGGCATTACGGATCCCGGTTCGAGCCCCCAGCTCCCCACCAGCAGGGGAGTCGCTTCACAGGCAGTGAAGCAGGTCTGCAGGTGTCTGTCTTTATCTCCCCCTCTCTGTCCTCCCCTCTCTCCATTTCTCTCTGTTCTATCCAACAATGAAGACAACAATAATAATAACTACCACAATAAAACAACAAGGGCAACAAAAGGGAATAAGTAAATATTAAAAAAGAAATATCCAGAGAGAATAAAAAAAATACATATACAGATATATATAGTGACAGATAGAAAGTCAACCCATATCTGTGACCTTGGGAGAACTGCTGCAGTTTCCACTGGAGGGAAAAGAATTCTGGTGGTGGGAATGGTGTGAGATTATACCTGATATTTTATGATCTTATCAAGCAACATTAAATCACTAATAAAAAATGGGAAAGAAAGACAAGATAATCTAACGTCCGGGACATTTCAGTAGCCAAGGTCCTACCCAGAAAGTCAGCTGGGGAGGGGGTATAGACAGCATAAAGGTTATGCAAAGAGACCTGAGGCTCCAACGTCCAGGTTTAATCTCCCACATCATCAGCTAGGGCTGAACAGTGCTCTGATGGAAAGGAGGAAGGAGAGGGAGAGGAGAGACGACGGGGGGGGGGGGGGGCAGAATAGGGGGAGGGAAGAGGGAAGGGAGAAGAGGCGGAGGGAGGGAGGAAGGGGGGGAGAGGAGAGAAGGACTGGGAGAGGGAGCTCGGGGAGGGAGCAGCACCCTGGCTCTCTGGAAGAAGTGGCTGTCAGCACAAATTTAAATCTTCACAACTCCTCCTGAGGCATCAGCAAGCTAGTGTGATTTGGATTCTGCGTCTGGGGTGGTGGCTTTGGTTCTGCCCCATTCTGCACTAATGGGGATCTGGATCTCTTCCCCCCCACCCACCCCAAGGTCCATAATTATTTATGAGGCAAAAGTTAAGCCCTCCCAGTGCACCAAGCGGAAAGGAGGCAGTGAGGTCATTTGTTTTCAAGCCCTGACTATTGCAGTCTCTGCCTCCCCCACTTTAGCAGCCTGGGGAGCTGTGGATTTTAAAGAGAGGAAGAAGAGAAGCCCAGGAGGAAGGGCAGCATCTGCTGGGCCCAGAGCACTAGGAGGACCAAGCCCTTGGATGGCCCGTGATGCCACTTACTGCTTGTTTCCCTTGAAAAGTGCCACCAGTAAAGGTAAAGGCCAAAGGACACCAGACACCACGGGGCATCCCAAAAGCACTTCAAGAAATTATTGAGGATGGGGAAAATAGCATGATGGTTCTGCAAAAAGACTCTCATGACTGAGGCGCTAAGGTCTCAGGTTCAACCCCTAGCACCGCCACACCATAAGACAGACCTGAGCAGTGTTCTGGGAGACAGGGAGAAGAAGGGAGGGAGAAAGAAGGAAAGAGGAAGGGAAAGAAAGGAATGTTTGAGAGTCTCAGCATCAAAACAGAAGAAAAATAATCATAATCCCACCTTAATGGGAACGGGCTGAGGTAACTTCTCTGGCAAGAGGCCAGAGCCCTTGCACACAAGTAGAACAGTGTCATCGAGTTCTAGCCAGGGGGATGGGAGCCCACTGACATTTCTCTCTCTGTGAAAATAGCACAGGGAGTCAGTCCTCTCTGTGCATCCTCTGACCTTCCGCAGTATCTTGATTCCCTGGGGTGGAGGGTGGGGCCACACACCCATTCACAGAGTGGCACAGGAAGGCAGCGCCTTGCAGCCCCAGTGGAGGGAAAGTGGGCTTCAACTGGCCGTGCTCCAGCTGCAGGAGGGGGAGTCAGTCCTCCCTCCCTCTAGCACCCTGAGCTCCAGAGGCTCATGGGAACCTTCCAGAACAAAGTCATTTTCTGAACAGTGCATACCGTCTAGGAAGGCGTCTGCACGGGTCATACCGGATGGTCGGAAAAGTCGTGCGTGACACATTGTTCTGTGTTTTTCTACAACCAAATACAATTAAGAAAAGCAAGGAGAGGATAAAACAAGAGGTGAACATGCTTGTGTTCTGAGGGGATGGGGGAGTCTTCTAAGGTATTAAGGGAGGTCACAGCAGCCTTCACCACCACAGCAAACAAAACCAGAGAAACTGGGTGAACACAAGACCAGCCACTTCCTTCAAGCACAGGCTGTTGACAAGGGCTGGAAGACATCAACGGAGACCAAGATGGCACCTGGATGGCCAGCCTGGCTACCCCAAGTCTCCTGATGCCATTGTGATCATAAAAATCTCCATCATGCTCGGCCAGGGAGACAGCATAATAATGGTTCTGCAAAAGCCTTTCATGTCTGAGGTCCTGAGGTCCCAGATTCAATCCCCAGCACTGCCACAAGCCAGAACTGAGCAGGGCTCAGGTCTCTCTCCCTCTCCCTCTCCCTCTCCCTCTCCCTCTCTCTCTCTCTCTCTATATATATATATATACATATATAGAGAGATAATATATAATAGATAATATGTTAGCTTTCTCTCTGTTGCTCTCTCATTAATTACTCAATTAATTTAAAAGTAAAATAAAATTTCCATGCTTGTTGGGGGGGTATCCATTACATCCTAAGGATCTGACAGTTCCAACAAAGATAAATATCTTCAAAAACAGAAGACTCCAGATCCCAGAAAAATGCCACCTTTTCTAGAAAAATCCCCACTTCACCTGGCCCCTACAGCAGAGTCACAGGTCCAGCTTTCCAGCGACCATTTCCCCATCTTAGACAGACCGCCCCCTCCAACAAACTGCAGCAGTGTGAGCTCAGCAGGCCAAGGGTCACCCTAGAGTCCACCCACCGTCCACCCACCGTCCGGTGTGTCTTCTCACCACCGCCCCCTCCATAAACATGCGCTAACTGCCGCTTACTCCTCTCTCTGTCTCTGAGTTCTTTCTGTACATGGACCAGAAGAAACTGTACCAGGCATCAAGACACTTTCTCTCTCTCTCTCTCTCTCTCTCTCTCTCTCTGCCTCCAGGGTTATCACTGGGGCTCAGTGTCAGCACTCCGAACCCACTGCTCCTGGCGGTCCTGCTTTCCATTTTTGTTTTTGATAGGACGGAGACAAAGTGAGAGAGGAGGGGAAGACAGAGAAGGGGAGAGAAAGACAGACACCTGCAGACCTGCTTCGCCGCCTGTGAGCGGACCTCCCGTAGGTGGGGAGTAGAGGCTCAACCCGGGATCCTTGCGAGGGGTCCTTGAGCTTAGTACTGTGCGCACTTAGCCCAGTGTGCCAACACCCGGCCCCTGAGGGACATTTTCTCACCTCTTCCGCCCTCGATTTTTTCACCCTGGGCCTCGGATTCAGCGGTGCCTGTTTGTTTTATGCTTAGAACTCGACGTTCTAATATTTTTTTATTTTATTTTTGGGGGGGAACAAATAAGTTTTTATCTTTTACAAATACACTGAAGAATCCTGCAATCCAGCCAGTATTGGATGCCATCCTGGGCCGAAGTCTGCACACTCCTTTGCAACCGGCCCCGTGATGGCAGAGCCTTTCACGCCCCCTTTATTGTTTGCAGTGACTCCCGAATTGTCTTCAAAATATAGAAATACACCATCTTTTCTCCGGTATGACTTTCGTTGTCGAATTACCACCGCTGGATGTACCTTCTTTCTGAGCTCTGCTTTGTCTTTTTTGACTGTGGCCATCACCATGTCACCCACATCGGCAGCAGGAAGCCTGGTCAGTCGTCCCTTGATGCCCTTCACGGAGATGATATATAATTTTTGGCTTCTGTGTCGTCAGCACAGTGGATCACGGCCCCGACCGGAAGCCCCAAGGAGATCCGGAATTTGGTCCCAGAAGACCCACCACATCCTCACTTCAACATCTTGAACACCGGAGAGAGACAGAAAGTCGACGTTCTAATTTTTTTTTAAATTTTTTGTATTTATTTAATTTCCCTTTTGTTGCCCTTGTTGTTTTATTGTTGTTGTAGTTATTGATGTTGCTGTTGGACAGGACAGAGAGAAATGGAGAGAAGAGGGGAAGACAGAGAGGGGGAGAGAAAGATAGATACCTGCAGACCTGCTTCAGCGCCTGTGAAGCGACCCCCCTGCAGGTGGGGAGCTGAGGACTCGAACCGGGATCCTTAGCCAGTTCTTGTGTTTCGTGCCATGTGCACTTAACCCACTGAGCTACCGCCCAACTGCAACATTCTAATTTTTTAATGTGTATTTTTTTAAATTTTCTTAACCATCTTATTTATTTATTAGATAGAGGCAGCCAGAAATCAAGAGGGAAGGGGATGGTAGAGAGGGAGAGCGAGAGGGCCGGCCGGGTGGTGGCGCACCTACGTGAGCACACGTGACAATGCACAAGGACGCAGGTTTGAGTCCCTGGTCGCCCCTGCAGGGGGAAAGCTTTGCCAACAGGGAAGCTTATTTTTTGAAAGAGAGGAGGAGAGACACCACAGCCCCACTCCACCACCCATGATGTTCCCTTCAGCTGCACCCATGGGATGCCAGGACTCAAGCCCAGGGCATAGCAAGGTCTGTGCTCTACCGGCTGAGCTATCTCATACCCTCATCCCCTTTTTTCTAGCCAGTAGATGACAACTTTGCACTGAACGAGCCTCGTCACAAGGGAGGTTAGAAGGTCTCCCCAAAGGAGACCTCAGAACCCCCACTGTGTGTCCAGCTGAGGAAAGACGTGGTCAAGTGTTGCTCCAGCTTCTACCCTTTCTGAGCCAGTTCACAGTGATAGCACAGGCTCAGGACAAGGAGTGGCCAAGGGGATTAAGAGGGGAAAGCCGCTCCCCCACCTCCCCTGCCCACTCCCAGCCAGGACCTCCTGTGTGTGCAATTTCACTGCTCTGCTGTGTTTACCTATTTATTTTCATTTAGAGAGGAAACTACAGCACTGCAGCTTCCTCTAGTTCTCTGTCACTTCCCATGTGGTGCCAGGGCTTGAACTTCAGCCACACTCATGGCAAACTAAAAGCCTTACCCAGTGAGCAATAGCTCTCTGGCCTGGAAGGACCTCTCTCCGCCACGTTCACAGAAGCCTGACACCAGCTTTCCTGACTGACCAGCAGCCTTTCTCTTTCTCTAGGTCAGCCTGCCCCCACCCTGGGCTGTCCCTGGGTGTGGACTCTGAAACATGGAAATCTATTTATAGTTGGTGTCCTGGGGACTGGAGCTTCTGGTCCTGACTGGGCCCCACCCTTGGAGGCACTCAGGGCTCCCTTGGTTTGCAGGGGGTGTCTCTAACAGGGGCTGTGACTCAGGAGCTAGCCGGGGAGGTTTCCGCCACTCACAAGACACTATCTTGAAACACAGAGAGAGACAGAGGAGCGCCTAAGATGTTAAGTGCAGCAGGCAGGAAAGATTCACTCAGAACAGCACACGCCCAGCTGAGCACGAGGCCCTAGGTTTGCACCTTGGCCCCCCAGGGGATCATCACACGAATGGGGAGCAGGACTGTGGGTTCTCTCCTCATCATCTCTAAATCAAAAGAATGGTGGGGCTAGGCGGTGGCGCACCGGTTGAAGGCACAAGTTACCGTGCACAAGGACCCGAGTTCAAGCCCCAGGTCCCTACCTACGGGGGGGGGGGGGGGAAGCTTCACTAGAGGTGAAGCAGGACTGCAGGTGTCTCTCTCTTTCCCCCTATCTCCTCTTCCCTCTTAATTTCTCTCTGTGCTATCAAATAAATAATTTTTTAAGCACTTAGTTTAAACCTTGCTTTAAAATGAAAGAAGAAATATTGAAAACTGGGTGAGGTGGTCACTCAGTAGTTGTCACACACATATGTAAGTCCCTGAGTTCATCTTCTGGAAGGAAGGAAGGAAGGAAGGAAGGAAGGAAGGAAGGAAGAGAGGGAGGGAGAGAGCAAGGGAGGGAACAGGTAGAAAGGAACAGGGCAGAGAGCATAATAAATAGTTCTACAGAAAACTCTCATACCTGAGATTCTGAAGTCCCAGGTTCTACTCCCAGCACCACCATACGCCAGAGCTGAGCCCTGCCCTGGTCTCTTTCTCTATTTTTCTCTTTCTATATTTTTTTCTGTATTCCTAGTTTATATATATATTCAAACTAAAACAAATATTTAAAAAGCAAAAACAGGTAGAAAGCCTGGGGTCACGGGGACATTAGTGCGTCCCAGCTCCACATCCTGACCACACTCCCGGCCGGAACAAGCAAAGCCCTCTCTAGTCCTAAGAATTTGGACCACGGCACGTGATTCTAACAAGACCCTCTGTTCTCCAACTTCCCAGCACTCAAGCTGTCCCTCTTTGCTACATGTTGACCCCATGATATCACACGACATTTTGGCCTGAGACTCTAGAGCCTGCTTCCCTTACAAGAGGCCACACACACAGAGCAGTGAGTGCCCAAGAAGGGGAAGGTGGCAGTCTGGGTGACTGGGGTTTCCTGTGTCCTGTGAGACACACACACACACACACACACACACACACACCATGTTCTCCTGGGCAGACGCAGAACAATAACTGAGTGAGTGGGACCCCCACGGCCGAGTCCAGGGGCAGCCAGGCCACTCAGCCCAGGACAAAGGGTTCCCACACAGGAACACCATGGGCTCCTGGCCCTGCCGCGTGGGGAATGTGCTGGCAGAGCCCCGTCTGACTCAGAGCACACAGAGCAGTCACCGTTTCCAGCCTCAGGGACGCAGGTGGGACCAGGGCCAAGCCAGGAAATGGATTCCAGAGGCAACTTTTCTGATAGAGAAACCTAGACAGCCCATCAGCCAGGGGCTTCCCAGCATGGAGACCCTCAGAGGGGCGAGTCCTGGGCCCTCCTCAGGCCTGAGTCACTACCCCCAAGTGCAGTTTTTTGTTTTTGTTTTTTTTACTTTTTTTTTAATGCAGCCCTGGGGCCTGCTGCATACACAAGTCCACTGCTGAGCTGACTCCTGAGTTTTTCACTCCCTACTTGACTTGGGTTTTTGTTTTTGAGGGGGGAGGGTGGAAGGACAGAGAGAAATTGAGACAGAGAAGGAGAGAGAGACCTGAGGCACTGTTTCACCCCCAGTGAAGCTTCTTCTCCCCTGCAGATGTGGACTGGGGGCTGGAAGCCAGGCCCTTGCGCATGGCAGTGTGTGTGCTCAGCCAGGTGTGCCTTCGCACGGTCCTGCCTATTTCCCCTTTTAAATGGTTGTCATTAGCCATTGAATGTGGGTTTGCAAAAATTCTAAGAGTTCAGGAGCACAGTTTCAAATCCAACACACATGTAAGTGTGTGCACACAAATTAACACATGCCCCCCCAAAGTTTCCTGTCATTCTGATCTCCATCTCCCTCTCGTAACCAACCTATTTATTCTTTCATTCATTCATTTTTGGAGCTGGATCTTTGCGACTATGTGATTCCACCACGGCCGTCAGATTCGTCCTTCCTTTCATTTTTTTTTTTCTTTTAATTTCAGGGACAGACAGAAAGGGAAAAGACACCCCAGCACAGCACCACTGTTCATGAAGCTTCCCTGATACTAGCCATGGTGTGCCTCATGCCATGTGAAACCTTCTGTCTCATCTAAAACCAATCGAAGGTGCTGCTGTGTCCTTCATGGCCAAATGGATGGAACTAGAGGTGATCATGCTTAGTGAAATAAGCAAAGAGATGAAAAGCCAACAACGGGATGGGTCCACTCATATGTGGAAGAGATATACATGAACTTACAAAGAAAAAAAATCAAGTAAGCTATTTCTAAGACTATTCGAGAACTCTGGTGGTTTCTCTGGGAGGGGCACAGAATTTTGGTGGTGGGTGTGGTGTGGGACTCTGTCATCTTGAGGACCACTGCTCATCACAAACACAAAAGGGAAAGAAGGGGGCACCAGACAGTAGGGGTGTGGAGCTCCTTTCCCTCCCATCCCCAAGCACTGGGGAGCTACTCACAGACCCCAAAGACACTCCCTGCATTTTGGAACTCTCTCTCCCCACTTCAATGCACCCTGCAGACACTCAGTTCTCTCATCCACCTGTACGCTTTCAACTACTAGGACTCAGGCTGTGATCCAAGTGTTGGGGTTGGTTCCTTTGTGGTTCCCAGAGACGTGGGTTCACCGCCCAGCTCATGGAATCCCTGGCTCTGGCTTCTGTCCCAAAGATCAGGGACCTGAGTTCATATGTGTTTGGAGATTTGCCCAAGAGAATGGGAAGCAGCTCCAGGGGCAGGTCCTGGGTCTCCAGCCCTTGAAGTCAGGGGTCTTGCCTCCCCTGCAGTTATCCCTAAGTCCATCAAGGCAGGCTCCATACACCAGGTTCCAGGGTGTCCCCCGACCAGTGTCGACTGCCACCACCTCCATGGCTTCTGGATGAGTGCACCTACCCGCTCCCCCTCCCACATCTTCCCATTAAATTAGAAGTCACGCAACGAGTGCCACCTCTGCATGCTTCGCTTTAGACTGTGTCCAGAGACTTCAGTTATGGAATGACAACCCCTCAGCTTCATTACTCAGGTGAGACCTTTCCTTTCATAGGATTCTCTAATTCCATTCCAGGTGGTTCACTTCCTACCAAGTCCCAAAACTTAGATATAGACCAGGTCCCCTGAGATAGAGCATATGTTCACACGTATCCATCAACTAGGGCAAAATATATACCTGAAAGTAAAAGTACACAATAGTCGGCAGAGAGTACCCCCCCAACACTTCACCTGCACTATTCCAGCCGTTAGGTCCATAATTGTTCAACAATTTGTTTGGCTTTGTATGTTAACTCTCTTTTCAGCCACCAGGTTCCAGATGGCAACAGGATGCTGACCAGACTTCCCCTGGACTGAAGACCCCACCAATGTGTCCTGGAGCTCTGCTTCCCCAGAGACCCACCCTACTAGGGAAAGAGAGAGGCAGACTGGGAGTATGGATCGACCAGTCAACGCCCATGTTCAGCGGGGAAGCAGTTACAGAAGACAGACCTTCCACCTTCTGCACCCCGAAATGACCTTGGGTCCATGCTCCCAGAGGGATAGAGAATGGGAAAGCTATCAGGGGAGGGGATGGGATCTGGAGATTGGGTGGTGGGAATTGTGTGGAGTTGTACCCCTCCTATCCTACGGTTTTGTTAATGTCTCCTTTTTAAAATAAATAAATTAAATAAAATAAAATTAGAAGTCTAAGCAGCTCAGCGGAGAGAGCCAGCATTCACAATCAAAGCAGGAACGTGGAACCAGAAACATTGTCCTCCAAACCCAGGGCCTCTCTGTTTAGAACAGAGCTGCCCACCCATGTCCAGTGGAAAAGAAATTACAGACACCAGAACTCCCACTTCTGACAACTCATGAATAATTTTGGCCCACACTCCTGGTAAAATGGGGGGGGGGGATCAGTTGAAAACTCAAACAAATACAACCAGGTTTTCTTCAGAAACTCATGAAGTCACGGCCACAAAATTATAGATGCTACTATGATTCCATCTTGACTTCCCTGGGAAATTGGCAGATGACCTCACCAGTGTGTCCTAGAACCCTACTCTCCAGAGCCCTGCTCCACTAGGGAAAGATAGAAACAGGCTGGGGGGATGGATCCACCTGCCAACACCCATGTCCAGTGGAGAAGCAATTACAGAAGCCAGGCCTTCCGTCTTCTGTACCCCATAAAGAATTTTGGTCCATATTCACAGCGGGGGAGAAATGTTAGGGGAAGATGATCAGAGGACTCTATACTCCAATTCCATCTGGACCCAGAGTGAGAAGAGGAATAAAGGAAAGACACTAGGTAGTAGTAATAGGTGTGTGACTTAGAAAGGAAGAGAAGGCAGGACCACAGGAAAAAAAAAGGGCAAATGTCTACAGAAAGAGACAGATATAGATATATATATAAGATAGACAGTCAGACAGACAAATAGATGATTATAGAAACAAGCCAACCTGTATCTGTGACTTTGGGAAAACCCACTGAAGTTTTGAACGCTGACAGTAGGAATGACAAGTATTATACTCCTGTTATCTTATAATTTTGTAAATCAATATTAAGTGACAAATAAAAAAAAGGAAAAGTAGGGTTGGTGACATCTGGAGCAGTGGCTCTCAGCTGGCAGGGATGCCCCTCCAAAACCTAGGGGTCATTCGCCGTTGCCTGGTGACACTGGAGACGTAGAAACTGGTGGTTCTGGCAGCTGCTACTGGCATCTCATGGTGGAAGTTGGAGAGGGAGACACAAACTCTGGTGCACAGAATCCAGCAACACACACACACACACACACACACACACACCAAACATCACGTGGCCCCAGGTATCAGCAGTGGACCTCACCAGCCTCACTGTGGAGGGAGGGACCTGAGTTCTCTGGTTTGCACCGGGCCCAGAATTCTGCATACCCCAAGCAGGGACAGAGGGTGCTGGACCAACAGAGAGTGTGAGAAGAGAAAGTGACATTAACAGAAGTCCCAAGAAGACACCTCCTCCTGAGAACTAGCGAGTTTAGTATATGGCCTTTGACTCCACAAAAGAAAAGCAAGCAACAAACACAAGTCTCCCAACAGTCCTTTTGATCACTAAAAAATAAGCAGAGGGGCCAGGCGGTGGCGCACCTGGTTAAGTGCACACACTACAGTGCACAAGGACGCGGGTTCAAGCCCCTGGTCCCCACCTGCAGCGGGGGAAGCTTCACAAGTGGTGAAGCAGGGTTGCAGGCGTCTCTTGGTCTCTCTCCCTCTCTATCTCCCCTCCCTCTCCCAATTTCTCTCTGTCTCTACCCAAGAATAAATAAATAAAAATTTTAAAAACTTAAAAAGATAAACAGAGGGCAGGGGTAGATAGCATAATGGTTATGCAAACAGACTCTCATGCCTGAGGCTCCAATGTCCCAGGTTTAATCCCCTCACCACCATAACACCATAAGCCAGAGCTGAGCGGTGCTCGGGTTTAAAAAAAAAAAAAAAAGATAAACAGAGATTAGCAGGAATGCCAAGGAGAGGATGCATGGATGGCAGAGCAGTGCTGTGATGTCTCTCCTTTTCTGTCTCTCTCGCTCTCTCTAGCTAACAACGTTTTTAAAATGAAAGAAAAAAAGGGGGCATGGGACCAAGCAGTGGCGCACCTGGTTAAGCTCACACATCACAGTGTGCAGGGACCCAGGTTCAAGCCTCTGGTCCCCACCTGCAGGGAGGAAGGTTCACAGGTGGTGAAGCAGGGCTGCAGGTGTCTCTTTCCCTCTCTATCTCCTCCTCCCCTCTCAATTTCCCTCTCTCTCTCTCTCTCTATCCAATAATAAATCAATAAAAATACATTTTTAAAAAATCTTTAAAAAGGACAAGAAAATAAAGGGCCATGCGGTGGCATGTCTGGTTGAGGGCACATGTAAAAATGCACAAGGACCCGGGTTCCAGTCCCCGGTTTCCACCTGTTGTGGTGGTGAGAAAGCTTCATGAGCAGAGAAGCAGGTCGGCAAGTCTCTCTCTGTCTCTCCCCCTTTCCTCTGGAATCTGCCTCTATGCAGTAAATAATAAATGAATAAAATATCAGAAAGGAGGGAAGGAAGGGGAGAAGAAAGGAAAAAAGAGAGAGAGACTTGCCCAGGGAACAGTTTCTTTATACAGTTTCTACATACCTTAGATCACAGTCCCACCAAAGACTAGTAGGCATTCTAGAAATGTGAGAGGGTTAAGGCCCCGGGTCTATGTTGCCTCTGCACACACCCCAGCCCATAATGAGGGTGCTAAGGGGCTAGTCACAAGTCTACTGCTCAGCCAGCCCAAAGAATGGCAACAATGCACTGTGGGCACCCAAAGCCAGAGAGATGTGATTTTTTTCCCTTCTAACTGGGCACAGAATTTGCATTGGAAATGAGAATGCCAGCTGCCCTTCCAAGAAGCCTTGCTAACAGGCAGGAGAACCCCCATGCTCTAGCAGAGGAGAAACACAGTTGGCCGGTCACAGCTCAGGGGGCAGCCATACACCAGGGAGTAGGAAACCCCACAAAAGGTCGCTAGCCAGGGATGCCACCAAGAGCAGAGCCCTCTGCAGCCCTGGTGGGACAAATAATGACAACTATTCAAGAAGTGGATTTATCGGTAGTGCAGTGGGTTAAGTGCAGGTGGCGCACAGCACAAGGACCAGCGTAAGGATCCCAGTTTGAGCCCCCAGCTCACCTGCAGGGGAGTTGCTTCACAGGCGGTGAAGCAGGTCTGCAGGTGTTTGTCTTTCTCTCCCCCTCTCTGTCTTCCCCTCCTCTCTCCATTTCTCTCTGTCCTATCCAACAACAACAATAATAACTACAACAATAAAAAAGGGCAACAAAAGGGAATAAATAAATTTTTTTTAAAAAAAAAGAAGTGGATTTATTTCCTGAGAAATAAAGAGACCACAGCACTGTTCAGCTTTGGTATTTGCAGTGAAAGAGACCAAGCCTGGGACTTGGGGCATGAATGTCACCTCCCCAGCGGGCAGCTGTAATTAGGTTTTCTATTTACTGTTTGGCTGGTTGGTTTGTTCACCTTGAAGCATTGCCAGTGAATCAACACAGGGCCTCACACATACTACTCAGGTCTGATGTTTTCCTGTTTTTTAATTTCCATTCTTTATTTAGAGAAGAGAAAGAGAGAGAGGCAGAGGCAGAGGCAGAGGCAGAGGCAGACCGAGATCAAGACCAAGACCACAGCACTGCTCTGCTGTTCTTGGAGCTTTCCCTGGTGCCATCCATGATGCTCCCATATGGTGCCTGGCCCACAAGCACAAGAAGATATATATATATATATGGGGAATAGGGCGGTAGTGCAGCAGGTTAAACACACATGGCACAAAGTGCAAAGACTGACATAAGGATCCCAGTTCGAGCCCCCAGGTCCCCACCTGCATGGGGGTCGCGTCACAGGCAATGAAGCAGGTCTGCAGGTGTCTGTCTTTCTCTCCTCCTCTCTGTCTTCCCCTCCTCTCTCCATTTCTCTCTGTCCTGACTAACAACGATGACATCAATAACAACAACAATAATAAAAAACAAGGGCAACAAAAGGGAAAATAAATTATATATATATATATATATATATATATATATATATTACCTGCCTGGTGAACTACCTCCCAACCCCATGTGACGTGATTTTTTTGTTTAAGGATTGGAGGGAGGAAGCCCCCCAGAGCAGACCTTACCCCCTCCCCAGCCATTAGTTGGATCAGAATGAAGTGGGTGGGCAGGTGGGTGGTTGGGTGGCTTGAGTCTTGCTCCCTAGGAGGGCCAGTTGTGGGAAGTTTGTTTGTTTGTTTGTTTGTTTGTTTGTTTGTTTTGCCTCCAGGGTTATTGCTGGGGCTCAGTGCCTGAACTATGAATCCACTGCTCCTGGAGGCTATCCCTTTCTCATTTTTTCGTTGTCCTTGTTGTTGTCATTATTGTTATCGTTACCATTGATGTTGTTGTTGTTGGATACGACAGAAGAAATGGAGAGAGGAGGGGAAGACAGAGAGGGGGAGAGAAAGACAGACACCTGCAGACCTGCTTTAAGACCACTTTTGGATTTGTCCTTCCTCAGCCACCCATGGGTGCTCACAGCTCGGAAATGGCGGGATTTGGCACCATGGAGAAATTTTTGGTTGAGTGTAAGAGTAAGAGTTCAGCGGAGAAGAAACTGGCTGAGTACAAATGTAACTTCTTGAAACAGTGCATCGATACTACATTGCATCTCCTTCTGTTCTTGATATTACAGCTGAAGATCCATCCAAAATCTATGTGAAATTAAGAGACTTTGTACTTGTGCAATTTTGTCAAGATCTGCTTTGTTTTTCCCGGGAAAAGTTAATGCAAGGATTCAGTGAAGAAATGCCAACAGAAGCACAGCAGAAGTTCAAAATTAATAAGCAACACGCTAGACGGGTTTATGAGATCCTTCGACAGCTGGCAACTCACATGAGTGCCACTGAACAATACAGGAGCTATCAGCTGGATATTCAAAGAAGACTAATTAGTCCATATAAGAAAAAGCAGAGAGATCTTACTAAAATGAGAAAGTGTCTCAGACCAGAAGAACTCACAAACCAGATGAACCAAATAGAAATGAGCACGCAACAAGAGCAGCTGGAGGAGAGCTTTCAGGAACCTGTGGGAGACTACCGGTGTGTCATCGAGTGCCTCACCCAAGAATAAAGATTATACTGCCCTGTACAGGAAGTTTGTGAGTTTCTGTACACTGCGATGTGAAAAATCCAGCATTGACTTAAGATTTTAAAATCTTGTAACATTTTACTTGCATTAAAAATTATCTATCTTTAGTTGGATATTTTTCTTTTGGGGAGACTGTATATTTTAAAATACTGTCTAAAGTCTATGAACATATATTACATTTTAAAAAGATGAAACTTCTGAAATATCACTGCAGTTACTTCCCCTCTTAAACAGTGTAATAAATGCTTAGGTGTGGGAAAAAAAAAAAAAAAAGACCACTTGTGAAGCGACTCCCCTGCTGGTGGGGAAGCCAGGGGCTCAAACCAGGATCCTTAATCAGGTCCTTGAAGTTTACGCCACCTGCGCTTAGCCTACTGTGCTACCGCCAGACCCCCTTGTGAGGAGTTTACTGAACACAGACCAGCCTCTTCTTTTCCTTGGCCATGAAGGACACAGGCAGGCAGAATGCTACACCAGATGAACACTAGCAGAAGTTGAGGAAGGGGCTGGGGTGAAAGGCCAGGCACACCTATTCCGCAGAGAATGAACACTCTAGTTCTGAGGTCTACTGGCCACAGCCAGGAGCCCGAATGTACAGCCGGAAGGGAACTCCCAGGAGCCTGGTGGCCTTGCAGTGACACCGTCCATGTCCTCCTCTTCAAGGGAGGTGGCTACTCTAAGGCCAACAGAGCTCAAGGGCTCCCAAACACGGGCATGTTAGCTCAAAGGGAGGCAAGATGCAACAGTGCAAGAGGTAAAGAGAAACCACGCAGGCTGCGGGTGTGGATCCACCTGCCAACATCCAAGTCCAACGGAGAAGCAATTACAGAAGCCAGAACTCCCATCTTCTGTACCCCAAAAAGAATTTTGATTCTGACTCCCATAGTGGAAGAAATGTTAGGGGAAGATGAACAGAGGGCTCTAAATTCCAACTTCATCAGGACCCAGAGAGAAGAAGAAAAAAAAAAACAGAGGGAAGGATACTCAGAAGTAGTAGGTGTGACTTAGAAAGGAAGGAAAGACAGAACCAGAGAAAAAGGGGCAAAGATATATAAATATAGACAGTTATAGAAATAATAGTCAACCTCTATCTGTGACCTTGGGAGAACTACCGCTGTTTCCAATGGAAAGAATGGGGACACGAAACTCTGGTGGAATTATACCCCTGTTACAGTTTTGTAAATCAGTATTAAATCACTTTTTTTTTTAAATCACCTAGCCTGAAGCCTCCACACAGTCTCTGTTCCCTCCGGGACCCTCTATCTGGTTGTGTTTACACTGGAAAGTTCTAGAAGGGACACCTTTCCCTCCAGCTGCACCTCTCACGCAACCTGCAGCTCTAGTTCGGCTGTCCATCCAGGCCTGGTCTTCTGCCGAGGGGCATCTGTGCCCCTTCTCCTATCCCACTGCATCACACACAGCCACCAGCCACCCCCAGCACCTGCGAAGGAAATAGAGTCTCCCAGTTGGTACTTCATCAGCTTGGACGGGGACCAGCCAAGACGAGGGCTCTGTGAGTCACCAGGACACTTGGCTCAGTCACCTTCTTTGGGACTGCTCTTCCCTTGGTGCTGGGCTAGTGTGGAGGTGCCTCTTCCCAGGCGCGTACTCTCTGGGTTGGAGAGAAGTCAACCGGAGCCAGCCTGGGCTGCTACTCACTCAGTGATGCGGGAGAGAGACGACTCATGAGCCAAGCTCGTGGTGGAGAGGCAATGCAATATCTTTATTGATCAGAAAGTCACGGCTTTTAAAGGTCCGACCCCCAGAAGTGGCAAGTCAGAAACAGAAATGACTAGGAAAGGGGTGGAGAAAAGCAAAATGGGGCTGGAAAGGTAGAAACTTCCTTAGCAACTGTTGCAAGGGTTTTAACTGATGGAATTGATACTACCCTGGAGGCAGGGAGGGTCTTGAGGGTAGAAAGAAGATAGATCAAAGGAATGGAATGGCTGGGGATCTTTCAGGCCAAACAATGATTATGTAGCTAGGTCATAGTATCAGGCATGCAGGGTGCTTTGTGGGGCTCCTCACAATTTCCCGACACCTTGGAAGCTCACCTGGCCGCTTCCATCCTTCAAGACTCAAGGCCAGGTGGTGGTGCTCCTGATTGAGCGCACATGTCACAATGTGCAAGGACCTGGGTTCAATTCCCCAGTCCCTACCTACAGTGAGAAAGCTACACAAATGGTGAAGCAGCAACAGGTAGCAACCTGTAGCAACAGGTGTCTCTCTCCCATCCCCTTCCTCTCAATTTCAGGCTGTCTCTATTCAACAAATAAAGATAAGAAAAAAGTGTTTAAAAAAAAAGTGGGGGTGGGTGGGTGGTGGTGCCCTTGGTTATACACAGGTAGTGTTGTGGTGCAAGGATGTGAGCAGGGGTCCCAGTTCGAGCCCCTGGCTCTCCACCTGCAGAAGGTCTGCTTCACTGGTGGTGAAGCAGGTCTGCAGGTGGCTATCTTTCTCTCTCCCTATCTATATCTCCCTCACCTCTCAATTTCTCTCTGTCCAATCTAACAAAAATTAAAAAAGAAAGAAAGGGAGGAAGAAAGAAAGGGAGTTAGGAAGAAGAGGAAGGAAGGAAGGAAAGAAGGAAGGAAGGAAGGAAGGAAGGAAGGAAGGAAGGCAGGCCAACTCCATTCTAAGCCAGTGGACCTGGGGCCCTAGACGCACCCCCACAACCTCCCCAGAGGGAGGGAATGACCAGCATCGGTTACCTGCTATCTTTAATCCTTTCCTTTCCTTTTTTTTTTTTTTTTTTTTGCCGAGCTTGGTACCAGCACTACAAATCCACTACTCCAGTGGCCATTCCTTCCATTTTATTTTCTTTCTTTGACAGGAGAGAGAAAAAATGGGATGGGAGGGAGAGATGGAGAGGGAAAGAGAAAGAGACACCTGCAGACCTCCCTGTGAAATGGCCCCCCTGCAGGTGGGGAGGTGGGGACTCAAATCTAGGTGCTTGCACACGGTGAGGTGATACTGATATGTGTGCTTGACCAGGTGCACCAGTGCCCAACCCCCCCTCCCCACCCCATTTCCGCTTTTAAAACTCTGTCAGGAGCTGGGAGATGCGCAGCTAGAAGAGAACCCATCTCAGTCTGTGTGAGACTCAGTCAATCATGGATGCTATGTGGGAACACCATGCACAGCACCCAGGGAGGCCATGGAGGGTGGGCAGGTCTGTGGGGTCTCTCCTCTCTCAGCACCATGCACAGCACCCAGGGAGCCCATGGAGGGTGGGCAGGGCTGTGGGGTCTCTCCTCTCTCAGCACCATGCACAGCACCCAGGGAGCCCCATGGAGGGTGGGCAAGGCTGTGGGGGTCTCTCCTCTCTCAGCACCCTGCACAGCACCCAGGGAGCCCATGGAGGGTGGGCAGGGTTGTGGGGTGTCTCCTCTCTCAGCACCAGGCACAGCACCCAGGGAGCCCCATGGAGGGTGGGCAGGACTGTGGGGTCTCTCCTCTCTCAGCACCAGGCACAGCACCCAGGGAGCCCCATGGAGGGTGGGCAGGGCTGTGGGGTGTCTCCTCTCTCAGCACCATGCACAGCACCCAGGGAGCCCCATGGAGGGTGGGCAAGGCTGTGGGGTCTCTCCTCTCTCAGCACCAGGCGCAGCACCCAGGGAGCCCCATGAAGGGGGGGCAGGACTGTGGGGTCTCTCCTCTCTCAGCACTATGCACAGCACCCAGGGAGCCCCATGGAGGGTGGGCAAGGCTGTGGGGTCTCTCCTCTCTCAGCACCAGACACAGCACCCAGGGAGCCCCATGAAGGGGGGGGGCAGGACTGTGGGGTCTCTCCTCTCTCAGCACCATGCACAGCACCCAGGGAGCCCCATGGAGGGTGGGGCAGGGCTGTGGAGTCTCTCCTCTCTCAGCACCCTGCACAGCACCCAGGGAGCCCCATGGAGGGTGGGGCAGGGCTGTGGGGTCTCTTCTCTCTCAGCACCATGGATAGCACCCAGGGAGCCCCATGGAGGGTGGGCAGGGCTGTGGGGGTCTCTCCTCTCTCAGTACCATGCACAGCACCCAAGGAGCCCATAGAGGGTGGGGCAGGGCTGCAGGGTCTCTCCTCTCTCAGCACCATGCACAGCACCCAGGGAGCCCATGGAGGGTGGGTAGGGCTGTGGGGGTCTCTCCTCTCTCAGCACCATGCACAGCACCCAAGGAGCCCATGGAGGGTGGGCAGGGCTGTGGGGTCTCTCCTCTCTCAGCACCATGCACAGCACCCAGGGAGCCCATAGAGGGTGGGGCAGGGCTGCAGAGTCTCTCCTCTCTCCGCACCATGCACAGCACCCAGGGAGCCCATGGAGGGTGGGTAGGGCTGTGGGGGTCTCTCCTCTCTCAGCACCATGCACAACACCCAGGGAGCCCATAGAGGGTAGGGCAGGGCTGCAGAGTCTCTCCTCTCTCAGCACCATGCACAGCACCCAGGGAGCCCCATGGAGAGTAGGCAGGGCTGTGGGGTCTCTCCTCTTTCAGCACCATGCACAGCACCCAGGGAGCCCATGGAGGGTGGGTAGGGCTGTGGGGGTCTCTCCTCTTTCAGCACCATGCACAGCACCCAGGGAGCCCATAGAGGGTGAGGCAGGGCTGCAGAGTCTCTCCTCTCTCAGCACCATGGACAGCACCCAGGGAGCCCCATGGAGAGTAGGCAGGGCTGTGGGGTCTCTCCTCTCTCAGCACCATGCACAGCACCCAGGGAGCCCCATGGAGGGTGGGGAGGGCTGTGGGGGGGGTCTCTCCTCTCTCAGCACCAGGCACAGCACCCAGGGAGCCCCATGGAGGGTGGGGAGGGCTGTGGAGTCTCTCCTCTCTCAGCACCATGCACAGCACCCAGGGAGCCCCATGGAGGGTGGGCAAGGCTGTGGGGTCTCTCCTCTCTCAGCACCAGGCGCAGCACCCAGGGAGCCCCATGAAGGGGGGGCAGGACTGTGGGGTCTCTCCTCTCTCAGCACTATGCACAGCACCCAGGGAGCCCCATGGAGGGTGGGCAAGGCTGTGGGGTCTCTCCTCTCTCAGCACCAGACACAGCACCCAGGAAGCCCCATGAAGGGGGGGGGCAGGACTGTGGGGTCTCTCCTCTCTCAGCACCATGCACAGCACCCAGGGAGCCCCATGGAGGGTGGGGCAGGGCTGTGGAGTCTCTCCTCTCTCAGCACCCTGCACAGCACCCAGGGAGCCCCATGGAGGGTGGGGCAGGGCTGTGGGGTCTCTTCTCTCTCAGCACCATGGATAGCACCCAGGGAGCCCCATGGAGGGTGGGCAGGGCTGTGGGGGTCTCTCCTCTCTCAGTACCATGCACAGCACCCAGGGAGCCCATAGAGGGTGGGGCAGGGCTGCAGAGTCTCTCCTCTCTCAGCACCATGCACAGCACCCAGGGAGCCCCATGGAGGGTGGGGAGGGCTGTGGAGTCTCTCCTCTCTCAGCACCATGCACAGCACCCAGGGAGCCCCATGTGGGGGGGGGGGTCTCTCCTCTCTCAGAACCCTGGACAGCACCCAGGGAGCCTCAAGGAGGGTGGGCAGGGCTGTGGGGGGTCTCTCCTCTCAGCACCATGGACAGCTCCCAGGAAGCACCATGGAGGGTGGACAGGGCTGTGGGGGGGTGTCTCTCCTCTCAGCACCATGGACAGCACCCAGGGAGTCCCGTGGAGGGTGGACAGGGCTGTGGGGGGGTCTCTACTCTCTCAGCACCATGCACAGCACTCAGGGAGCCCCTTGGAGGGTGGAGCCATGCTACATACAGTATCTCTCCTCTCTCTCATACCCTTAAAAGAAAAGGAAAAAAAAAGGTCCAATAAAGCCCAAAGCCCAATCAATAGTTGGCAGTGCATATTTAGGCAGCCTTGTTGCCTCTAAAAATAATACAATAAAACTGGAGGTCACACGACAGATCACCCAGTAAGAATACACAGTTCACCGCGCACAAGGACCCAGATTCAAGCCCCCACCACCACACAGGAGCACTGTGCAGTGGGAGCTTCCCAAGTGATGGAGTGGAGCTGTAGTGTCTCTCCTTCTCTTACTCCCTGTCTACCACCCTCTATCTAAAAAAGAAGTCCGCTGGGACTTGAGCAGGTGTTAGACCTAAGCAAAATAATCTTGGTGGAAAAAGGGAAGGGAAGGGAAGGGAAGAGAGGGGAGGGGAGGGTTTCCAGAGGATTGATTATTCTGTGGGAACTGGGTTCCCTTAGGAAGGAAATGTAAATAGTAAACAGCCAGCAGACCCTCCTCGGACTCCCTTCCTGTCCCCTCTGTTGAGTGTCTGTCTGTCCTTCTGTCCCTCTGCCCATCTGTCCATGCAGAAGCTACTCAGGGCTGGAAGAGCAGGGTTTCCCCTCCAGCCCTGCAGATCTATAAGACGCTCCACACTCTTCCATCAAGGAAGCCCACATCCTGTTAGCCCCATGCCCCTGGCCCGGGGAGCAGAGAGAGCAGATGAGCAAGGAGCACATATATGGTGTCTCCCTGGCCCTATTTTTCCTGCTTTTCTTTTTTGAGCTACACAGACAAAACGGGAGACACCATAGCACAAGCCCGTGGCCACCTGCCCACTGAGCTCATGCTGACTGTGTGATAAGACATAGGGAAGTCTAAAATTAACCCCAAGGCACGTCCTCGCCTCCACGGCTCCCACACCCACCTGACAAGAGGCGCTGCCTCCTCTGGTAAGAGCAAGCCCACGTGGGGGGTGGTATAAATACTTCTGGGTGAAGGAGATGCCAGTTTCCAGGGCTTGTTCATGTCAGGGGGCCCTGTCACAGCAGGCAGACTCCAACCACAGGGAGGGTGCTCCCTAAAGTCTGTGAGCCTCCTGACTCCAGGGTTTCAGAACTGCAGAACCCCAGGTCCTAGGAGAGGGGCTGGCTGGAGAGGGCCCTGAGAGGGAGTGGGGGGTCAGCTGGAATGTGGAGCCCTGGTTCTGGGTACTGCTCAGCAAGGGAGCGGGGGCAGGGGGCTGGGAACTGGGCTCCCAAGGGCAGGGTCTAGGGGAGTCTGGGGGTGCAGTCACAGGCAAGATGGGGCACACAGGAGGGTCGGCCCTGGAGAACACAGCTCGGGGTGTGTTCGTGTCCCCGAGGTGAGGGACAGGGCTCAGAGGGTGGGCAGGGAGGCTCAGATACCAGGGACCCCAAAGCGCTAAGGGAGGCTCTGGGACAGAGGGGCGGTGCACAGGGAGCAGGGAGACGGGAGGAGAAGGGACGGTGGGAGGTGAGGAGGAGGGACAAGCCTGCAAACTGGAGCTGGGATCAGCAAGCAAGCGGGAAGCACATCTTACCACCAGGAGTGAGGCCCTGGGTTCAAATCCTGGCACCACCTGGCTGCACCCAATGGCGAAGCCATCCTGTGCGTCCTCTCTCCCGCTCTCTCCTTCTGCCTTTGTCTTTCCCCTTCTCTCTTTCTGAGCACACAGAATTTATTTCTTTACTTTTATTTTATTTTATCTTTACCAGAGTACTGCTCAACTCTGGCTTATAGTAGTGTGGGGAAGGGAACCTGGGACTTTGGAGCCTCAGGCACGAAAATTGTGTTTGCATAACCATTATACTATCTCCTCCATCTTGAGTATCTAGAATTTAAAAAAAAAAAAAAAAAAAAACTAGGGTGGAAGGGGGGTTTATGCAAACAGACTCTGATGGCTGAGGCTCTGAGGTCCCAGTCAATCCCCCTCCCCCATCCCCTCACTACCATTAGTGCTCTGGGGGAGGGGAGGGAAGGGGAGGGGAAGATGAGAAAGGAGAGGAGAGAAACTGGGCTGGAGAGGCTGTTCAAGGACCTTAGTTCATTCCCCTGCATTTTAAGAGGGGGTGGGGTGGGGAGAGAGGGCAGAGAGACAGCACAGGGGTCGCACACCAAGCTTGTACACCTGGGTCCCCAGGCTTAATTCCTGGCTCCACCATGCCAGAGTTGAGCAGTGCTCTAGTCAGTCTCTCTCTCTAAAACATATAAGTAGGGGGTCAGGTGGTAGCGCAGCGGGTTAAGTGTATGTGACGCAAAGCGCAAGGACCAGCATAAGGATCCCGGTTCGAGCCCCTGGCTCCCCACCTGCAGGGGTTGCTTCACAGGCGGTGAAGCAGGTTAAGTAAGGGTACTGGGAGGTGGAGCAGTGGATGGAATGTTGGATTCTCAGTCTTGATGTCCTAAGTTCAGTGCCTGCAGTAATGTGCCATGTGCCACAGTAATGCCCTGCCTCTCTCCCCTTCACTCTCTAATAAATAAGCCATATATCTTGGGAAAACCTCGTTAGCTGGCATCTCCTTAGGGCTGGCAGTAAGAGGGAATAAGTCCATGACAACACACGTTCCTTAAGCTAAGCCGGTCGGCCACCTCTCAATGCTCGGTGTGTCCCCACCCTCTGTCACTGCCCTGTGTGTCCCCCTCGGGGAATCCTCTCTGAGCCCCCCCCATGACTCTGGGGACCTGCACAGAATGGTGACTTCCTCTCCCTGAGTCGCTTGAGACGCCTGGTGACAGTCTGGGTCTCAAGGCTCCTCAGCAAGGGCACTGGCACCCTTCCCCCACAACCTCCGAAAAGGAGCAGTGAGACAAAGTTTACGTCGTCCCATGACCTCCTCACACATGGATAAAGCCAGAGAGAGAGAGATGGGGGGGAGAGAGAGAGAGAGAGAGAGACCACAGCACCATTCTACCATCCATGGAGCTTCACCTGGCAGTGTCCCAGGGTTCCTGTGTGGTGCCGGCCAGTGCTCGAATCCAGGCCCTCATGCCAAGGCATAGGTTCCACAGGGTAAGTGAGCTCCGGGTCCGCAGGCATCGATTTTTTGAAGCCTGTATTCACAGAGACTCACAACAATTAGGCCTGAAAAAGCAATCCCATGGCCCCACAGAAAGGCCCCAAGAGAACTTGTCAAGTTCTCAGAGGCCAGCAGCCCCGAAGGAGGTGGGTTCCCAGTGCCAATCACCGCAGCCGTCCTCAGACACCTCCCATCGGCCAGAATCATCAGCATCAAAGTGCCAGGGCCTTAGGCCCGAGTGGGAGGGTGTCTGCTTTGCTGCGCCTGAGACAGGGTCCAAGCCCAGCTCCCACTGCACTGGGGGAAGCTCAGGTGTGGCACTATCTTTTCCTTTCTCTCCCTCTGTCTCTTTCTCTCCATCTGGAGCAGTGACACCCCAGAGACGGCAACAAAACACAAGAGTACCACAGCATGTGAAGATGGCAGACGAGGCCCATCTGGGGGCCCGGGGACTCCTCCCTCCTCCCTCCTCCTCAGACAAGCATGTGCTCTGGAAACTGACTTCACTGGAAAGGAAACACTTAGAGGGTCAAGAGAGCAGAGCGACTGGATATCACACCATCCCATGGGCAACGGGAGAGGGCAAAGCCAGCTGCATGTGGCCAGCTCCACACCCCCCCAAAAAAAAAAACGTCAAGTGACATGTGTAGAGAGTTTGAGGGACACCCCCCACCCCAGTCTCCCCAGCCAGCAGCTCAGGAAGGGCGCCTGTCTGTTAAATCCTCCAGGATCCCAGGAAGAAGGCGCCAGCTGCAGAAACAACACAGAGGGCTGGCCTGATGCCTTCGGTCCCATGCCATGCGGAGATGTGGTTCAGGGGGTGGGGGGTGGGTAGAGGCGCCAGGGGGCAGAGACAGCACACAGGACTACACTCCACGTGAAAGGCAGTGGATATCAGTTCAGGGGGAAGGGACAGTCACCAAGAGGAAGTTTGCGTTTTCACACAACATAAAACCCTTCTGAGCAGCTGGAGCCATCAGTCAACTGGATGGGGGCGGGGGGTACAGGAGGCCTAAAGCTGGTTGTTGGGGGGGGTCGGATGGAACACTGAGGGGGGAGTAGTCTCCCGGGAGCCCAGCGGCTGGACGGGAGCGAGCGTACTTGGCTCAGGCTTCTGCTCCAACCTGTGGCTTGTGGCAGGCAGAGCTGACACCTGAATCAGCAAGCAGGTACCTACAAGCACCCTGTCCATCAGCATCTGTGCTTTTGCTTGGCTTTCAAGTCCACCCCTTAGGGGCTGGCCAGAGAGCTCTCTAGAAATAGTGTGCTGCATTGCCATGGAAGAGACTCAGGTCGAGTCCAGCACCCTCCCCATAGAAGGGGGCCTCAGAGCTGCTATCTATTTAACTTTATCTAACAAATAAATAAATAAAATAATTTTTAACAAATCTGACTCTCAGGTTTCAAGTTCTTGCCATTCTGCTAAAAAAATTTAAAAAAAGAAAAGAAAAGAAAACTCAGCAGTGCAGTGTCACCTCCGTCTGTCTCTTTGCCACCAAATCCGCCCATCTCTCAAGATCCTCAGACTTCACTAATCTCTGACTTTTACCAATAAGCCACCTCACTTCTGTGTTCACGGCAGGGCTGCCCAGAGGTTGCAGATAAAAATGCAAGATGGAGCGCACATGCTGTAGTCCAGAAGGCCCTGGGCTCCAGCCATGGTTCCCACCTGCAGTGGGGGAAGCTTCACAAATGGTGAAGCAGGGCTGCAGGTCTCTCTCTCTCTCTCTCTCTCTCTCTCTGTTCTTTTTCTTTGCCTCCAGGGCTATCCCTGAGCCTCAGAGCGGCACTATGAATTCACCACTCTTGGTGGCCATTTTTTCCTTTTTTAAAAAATATTTATTTATTTATTCCCTTTTGTTGCCCTTTTTTTACTGTTGTAGTTATTGTTGTTGATAATGTCGTTGTGGTTGGATAGGACAGAGAGAAATGGAGAGAGGAGAGAAGACACAGATGGGGAGAGAAAGATAGACACCTGCAGACCTGCTTCACCACTTGTGAAGCGACTCCCCTGCAGGTGGGGAGCCAGGGGCTCGAACCAGGATCCTTACTCCGGTCCTTGCACTTTGTGCCACGTGCACTTAACCTGCTATGCTACTGCCCAATTCCTTTTTTTTTTTTTTTTTGTCTCCAGGGTTATTGCTGGGCTCGGTGCCTGCACCATGAATCCACTGCTCCTGGAGGCCATTTTTCCCCCTTTTGTTGCCCTTGTTGTAGCCTTGTTGTGGTTATTATTGTTGTTGTTGATGTCATCCGTTGTTGGACAGGACAGAGGGAAATGGAGAGAGGAGAGGAAGACAGAGAGGGGGAGAGAAAGACAGACACCTGCAGACCTGCTTCACCGCCTGTGAAGCGACTCCCCTGCAGGTGGGGAGCCGGGGGCTTGAACCGGGATCCTTACGCCGGTCCTTGTGCTTTGCGTCACGTGAGCTTAACCCGCTGCGCTACCGCCCGACTCTTTTTTTTTAATTCAATAGGACAGAAAAATTAAGAGAGAAGAAGGAGATAGAGAGAAGGACAGAAAGGCAGACACCTGCAGACCTGTTGTGAAGCAGCTGCTGCAGGCAAGGAGCCAGGAGCTCCAGCCCGGATCCTAGTGCTGGCACTTAGTACTCTGTGCGCTCAACCGAGTGCGCCACCACCCAGCACCCTCTCTCCTTCTTCATCTCCTCCACCTTTCTCAGTGTCTGTCTCTAACCAATAAATAGCTTTACTAAAATAGAAAATTAAAGTTTAAAAAGCAAGCTAATCAAGAGTCGGGCGGTGGCGCAGCGGGTTAAGCGCACGTGGCGCAAAGCGCAGGGACCGGCCTAAGGATCCCGGTTCCAGCCCCCGGCTCCCCACCTGCAGGGGAGTCGCTTCACAGGCGGTGAAGCAGGTCTGCAGGTGTCTGTCTTTCTCTCCCCTTCTCTGTCTTCCCCTCCTCTCTCCATTTCTCTCTGTCCTATCCAACAACAATGACATCAATAATAACTACAACAACAATAAAAACAAGGGCAACAAAAAGGAAATAAATAAATAAATAAAATGTTTAAGCAAGCTTACTAGCCATACTGGAACTGTCTTTTTCTTTTCTTTTTTTTTTTTTTTTTTCCTCCAGGGTTATTGCTGGGCTCTGTGCCTGCACCATGAATCCACCACTCCTGGAGGCCATTTTTCCCCCTTTTTGTTGCCCTAGTTGTTGCAGCCTTGTTGCGGTTATTGCCATTGTTGATGTTGCTTTTTTGTTGTTGTTGTTGTTGGATAGGACAGAGAGAAATGGAGAGAGGAGGGGAAGACAGAGAGAGAGGGGGAGAGAAAGATAGACACCTGCAGACCTGCTTCACCGCCTGTGAAGCGACTCCCCTGCAGGTGGGGAGCCGGGGGCTCGAACCGGGATCCTTACACCGGTCCCTGCGCTTTGCGCCGCGTGCGCTTAACCCACTGCGCCACCGCCCGACCCCCTGGAACTGTCTTTTTCAATTATTTATTGGATAGGACAGTACAGAGAATAAGTTAAAAAAACAGATAAATTGAACTTTATGGAAATTTTTAAAAACTTTGTGTATCAGATGACCCAGTCAAGAAGATTCCTTACGGGATAAAGGATTATGACTATCCAGAATAAATGCAGGACCCCTAGAAAGCATGACGAGAAGGAGACACTGTGGAGCACTGGGAACTCTGGAAATAAAAACAATTAAGGGGGGACTATCTCTCTGTGATTGCAGCTCAGCTGGGCTGCCTTGCGTCATCTTGCAGCCCTGAAGCCTGGGAGCAGCTGGATGCAGCCTCAGGAGGCCCACTGCCCGCTCACCCCACATGGGGGTTAGGCCTGCCGCTGCTGACAAGGAGGACGGGCAGAGGGGGGGCAGAGCCAGGTGAGACGGCAAGTCCCTGGCTCCAAGGTTGGTGCTTGCTGGGGGACCAAGCAGACAGTCTTCAGGGGGGTGGGTACTGGTGCTAAGTGACTTTCAGGGAAGGTGAGAGTTAGCTCACCACCTGGCAAAGCTAGTAGATCAGTACATGCAGGGTCCTGGGTGTGAGTCCCAGCACCACCTGGGAGAACCACAGGACCAGGGGAAGTGCTGCGGATGGTGGAGTGGAGCTGTGATGCCTCTCCCTTTCTCTCTCCAAAACTAAAACAAATGAGAAGGGAAAAAAAAAAAGGCAGCCCAGGACTGACGGCAACTGTACATGCATGAGGCCCTCTGTGCCACTGAAGTAAACAGATAAAGGAATGAGCTTCAGTCTGGGAAGATGAGAAAAGTCATCTAGAGCTGGGTCATGGAGATGGCTGACTCTCTCACACACACACACTCACACTCACACACTCACACACACACACACTCTCACTCACACACACTCACACACACACTCACACACACTCACACACACACTCTCACACACTCACTCACACACACTCTCACACACACACACTCACACACTCTCACACACATACACACACATACACACACACTCACACACACATACACACACACTCACTCACACACACACACACACACACACTCTCACACACATACACACACACTCACACACACACTCTCACACACACACACACATACACACACACTCACTCACACACACTCACACACACATACACACACACTCACTCACACACACTCACACACACACACACACACACTCATACACTCTCACACACATACACACACATACACACACACTCACACACACATACACACACACTCACACACTCACTCACACACACTCACACACTCACACACACACACTCACACACACATACACACACACTCACTCACACACACTCACACACTCACACACTCTCACACACACACACTCACACACATACATATACACACACTCACACACACACAGTGATTCCACTTCATGCCAGAGCCAGCCACTCACAAATGAATCCATCCAGTGTTCCTCTGTGTGCTGGGCATTTCACTCTCCATTTCTCTCTGTCTCACACCTATCAAAAAAAAAAAAAAAAAAAAGAGAGGAAGGGAGCTGGGTGGTGGCACATCTGATTAAGCGCACGTTATAATTTGCAAGGACCTGGGTTCAAGCCCCCACTCCCTACCTGCAGAAGGAAAGCTTCATGAGTGGTGAAGCAGTGCTACAGGTGTCTCTCTGTCTCTCTCCCTCTCTATCCCCTTCTCCCCTCTCAACTTCTCTCTGTCCTACCAAATAAAAAGAAAAGGAAAAAAATGGTCACTGGGAGTGGTGAATGTGTAGTGCCAGCATCAAATTCCAGCAATAACTGATGACAAGAAAGAAAGGAGAGAGGGAGGGGAAGGGGAGAGGAGGGGAGGGGAAGGGAAGGGGAGGGAAGAGGAGGGGGAGGGGAGAGGAGGGGAGGGGAGGGGAGGGGAGGGGAGGGGAGGGGAGGGGAGGGGAGGGGAGGGAGGGGAGGGGAGGGGAGGGGAAGGAAGCTTATGGTTTTGCTGTTTCCAAAGCCAATGTCTTGCATATCATACAAAGCTGAGACATGATCAAGGAGTGTGGAAAGAGTCAGAAACCAACCAGTGGCTCTGTAGTTTTATGCAAACACCACCCTCACTCTTTGGGGAGGGGGGAATAAAGAAGAAAGGCCCCCTTCCCCCTTAAACAAAGAAAGCAATGCAAGTGAATGTTCCAGCATCCTTGTCCGCTACCTGCACAAGCAGTTAAAGACCTTAAACTAGGACTGGGGGGAAGGAGGGGCTGGTGCCTAAGGAAAAGGAGCAGAGCTGGGGTGTTCTGCAGATACCTGTCACGGGGAGACGCGGACTACACCCAGCTGTCAACAGCCCTACCGTACACCGTTAAGACCGCAACAAAATGCTAGGAGGAGGATTTCTTTTTTAATGTTAAACTAGGTCAGTACTTGGGTTCCAGTGCGGGACTTCTGAAGGGCTCCCTCACTCTGGATTTTCAACAGTAACTTGTGAGTCCCCCTCTCTCGGGTTGCAAAGGTTCTAGCCCCAAATCAAATGAGCAGCCACTGACCCTGTCATCTCTCTATAACCCATCAACCACGTGGGTTGGGTTGGGGGAAGAGCGAGGCAGGCAGAAAGGGCAGTGGAGAGAGAAGCTGACAGACAAGGAGGGGCCCAGGAGGAAGAGAAGGCTCCTTCAGGCCTGGCCCTCCCCTCCCAGGCCACAGTAATGTGATCACCCTGTAACTATGTTTGCAAATGACTGCCTCTATCTAATAAGGGCGAGATAACTCAATAGAAACCTGGGCTCTACCTGTTCCCAGCAGCTCTATGGAGTTAGGGTCTTAACAACTGGGAACTGTTGTTCTCCACTGCTATGGCCCTGGAGGCTAAGCACAGGGATCTCTGGCATCCTTCCCTGGGCACCTCTGCATGGTATGGGGGGGAGGGGGTCTGTTCACTGGGCCAGCCATAGCCTGGCAAGTTCAGCTCCACAGTTACCTCTCACATTCAAGGCCTGGGGGCTTGTTAAGAAATACTCCTGGGTGATCCGGGAGGTGGCGCAGTGGATAAAGCATTGGATTCTCAACCATGAGGTCCTGAGTTCGATCCCCGGCAGCACATGTACCAGAGTGATGTCTGATTCTTTCTCTCTTCCTACCTTTTTCATGAATAAATAAATATATTCTTTAAAAAAAATAAAGAAAAGAAAAGAAATACTCCTGGAAGGCCAGGTGGTAGCACACCAGGTTAAGCACACATAGTGTGATGACCTGCACAAGAATCCTGGTTTGAGCCCCCAGCTCACCACTTGCAGGGGGGTTGCCTCACAGGCAGTGAAGCAGGTCTGCAGGTATCTACTTTCTCTCCACCTCTCTGTCTTCCTTTCCTCTCTTGATTTCTCTCTGTCCTATCCAACAACAGTAGCAACGAAAGGGAAAAAATAGCCTCCAGGAGCAGTGGATTCATAGTGCAGGCACTGGGCCTCAGCCATAACCCTGGAGGCAAAAAAAAAAAAAAAAAACTCCTTGCTTGGGTTGGGGTGACGGCACAGCGGTTCTGCAAAAGACTTTCATGCCTGAGCCTCTGAAGTTCCAGGTTCAATTCCACAAGTACCGCCACAACACAGAGCTTAGCAGGGCTCTGGTCTTTACGTATCTTTCCCTCTGGATCTCTCTCATATATAAATATTACTCCCGGCTTCTCTCACTTCACAAGATTCCTTCAAGTTCCATCCAAGATGAGGTGAAGGAGATGGCTTCACTGTTTTAACAGCTGAGTAGTATTCCACTGCGTGTACGAGCACAGCTTTCTCAGCCACTCATCTGTTGTTAGACACCTGGGTTACTGTCATGTTTGGGCAATTACAAATTGTGCTGCTATAAATACAAGTTTACAGATGATCTCACGCATAGGCAGAACAGGAAGGAATAAGGACAGAAAGGGAAAAGACAGTAAAACTTGGATTGGGTTTGGTATATGGCACCAAAGCAAAGGACTCTGTGAAGGCGGGGCAGGGAGGGCTCCCGGTGCATGATGGTAGAAAAGGACCTAAGGGGGGCTGGGCGGTAGTGCAGCGGGTTAAGTGCACGTGGCGCAAAGTGCAAGGACCCGCGTAAGGATCCCAGTTCGAGCTCCTGGCTCCCCACCTCCAAGGAGGTCACCTCACAAGCGGTCAAGCAGGTTTCTCTTCCTCTCTACCTCCCCCTCCCTCTCAATTTCTCTCTGCTCTATCCAATAAAATGGGGAAAAAATGGCCACCATTAGAAGTGGGTTCACAGTGCTGGCACTGAGCCCCACTGATAACTCTGGAGGCAAAAAAAAAAAAAAAAAAAAAAAAAAACAACCTCTTGGGGTGGGGCCAGGTGGTGGTGACGCACCTGGTTGAATGCACATGTTACAATGTGCAAGGACCCAGGTTCAAGCACCCGGTCCCCATCTGCAGAGGGAAAGTTCTGCGAGTGGTGAAGTAGGGCTGCAGGTATCTCTGTTTCTTTCCCTTTCTACCTCCTTCTTCCTCTCTATTTCTTGCTTTCTTTATCCAATAAGTAAAGTTAATTTTAAAAAAACTTTTTAAAATGAAAAAGATTTAAAAAAAAAAAAAAACCTACTGGGGTGAGAAGATGGTTCAGCAGGTAGAGGGCATGCCTTACTACACATGAGGGTCAATCTGACACCAGATGGGAGCAACACAGACAGCACCAAGGGAACGCCATGGACAGCGGAGCCGTGCTCTGGGGTTTCTCCCTCTGAGGATACAGGATTAAAAAATAAATAAGCTGGGCCTGGGAAGCTACTCAGCAGACAGAGGCCCTTGGCTGGTGCCCCTACTAAACAATGTATTTGAAAAAAAGAAAAAACCAACCATGTACAGGGGCCGGACAGCAGTGCAACTGGTTGATCGCACCCTATTCCATGTGCAAGAATGCAGGTTCAAGGCCCTGATCCCTATCTACAGGGGGAAAAGCTTCACAGGTGGTGAGGCAATGCTGTGGGCATCACAAGCTACGCATGAATCTGCAGGAAGTTAGGGCAGGGGGCCTGCAGGATAGATCACTGGATACGGTGTCCGCCTGGTCCTAGATGTGACCCAGGTTCGAGTCCCAGCACCTCGCCATGTGAGATAACTGAGTGGAGATGGCCCAGTGCTGTGGTGTCTCTCCCTTTTCTGTGTCTCTATCTCTCCTACCAAAAAAAAATAAAAGTGGTCTGGACCAGTGCATTCCTGCACATGCAAGGCTCAGGTTCCACAAACAGGAAAGAGAGTACAGACTATAAATCTACACTTCTCTCTCCCTCTCCCTCTCCTTCTTTCTGTGTCTGTTCATTCTGGAGCAGGAATCTCCTAGCAGGCATGTATGTCTCTTTTGAGAAACACAGAGGAAAAAAAAATGCTGAGGAGAACAAACCCTCCCTTGCAGATTGCCGAGAGCTCACGCACACACTCAACAGCCTTCCCTGCTGCCCACGTTCTGACATGCTCACAAAGGACACAGCGTTTCTGCCAGCACGGCTCACTGTCCAACAGAAACTGTTTGTCAATGATGATAAAAGAAAACTGTGGTTTTTCTATCAGGGCCAGTAAAGGAAACAAGAAGGGTGTGGACCAAAGCCAAACACTGAAATCAGAAGAAATACGTGAATTAAACTGGCTTCTGAAAGAACAAGTAATTCACTGTGGGAGCTCAACTGTGGACCCCCCACAGAGATCCCCATGCCCTGATTCCCTGGACCTGTAAATATGTCACCTGGACTGGCAAAAGGCACCCTAGGCGCGATGGATTGAAGCATGTGCATATGAGAAGACTGGCTTGGATTCAACAGGGTCGGGGTCCACAGAAATACAGGAGGCCTTGGGTAAAAGGTCAAGTTTAGCAGGGCCTCGGGAAGCTAGAAAAAGCGAGGAGACAGCTCACACATAGCCCCTGAAACTTAACAGACCCCAGCACACAAGAGAGCATCCCCACAGCACCCAGGGAGAGTTCCATGGATGGAAGAGTGGTGCCGTGGTGTCTCTCCCTTTCTCTGTCTCTCTCTCTCTCTCTCTCAAAAAGATAGACAATAAAGAGGAGGAAAAGAACATACACCTCCACCCCCGACCCTCATTCCCTGGGGCCTTCAGATGAACACAACCCTGCCGACACCTCAGAAGTCTCAACTCCAGTAATTAGGGGAATGAATTAACTGGTATTGGCTTTCCACTGAGTCCTTCATGGGAAGGGGTCACAGCAGCAAAAGGTGCTATTTTGATCTGAAAGGTTCTGGAGATGCCTTAAAAATCCATAAGCTCGTTTTCAACAAGACCTAAGTGTCCCCACAAGAAGTAGGGGACCCCACCACCCCACACCTGTTGTTTGCATAAGAACAGAGGCACAGCTGAGCCTCCAGCAAGGTTGGGGTGCTGACACCCCCACCCCCGGCCATGTGCAGCTGAAAATTCACACAGAGGCCCCTAATTTCATCTGCTCTATTCCTACCTTTGGGTTCCTGCTCATTAAACAGTTTGTACTGCTGTATATCTCACCGCCTTTCAGCCACCAAGTTGCAGATGCTACCATGACAACCTACTGACTTCCCTGGGCAGACCAGCTCACCAATGTGTCCCGGAACCTCACCTCTCCAGAGCCCTAGCCCACTAGGGAAAGACAAAAACAGGCTGGGGGGATGGACTGACCTGCCAACACCCATGTCCAGTGGAGAAGCAATTACAGAAGCCAGACCTCCCACCTTCTGCCCCATAAAGAATTTTTAACCATACTCCCAGAGGGATAAAGAAGAGGGAAGCTTCCAATGGAGGGGATGGGACATGGACCTCTGGTGGTGGGAACAGTATGGAATTGTGACCCTATTATGTTACAGTCTTGTTAGTCATTATAAAATCACTTAAAAGAAAGAAAGAAAGAAAGAAAGAAAGAAAGAAAGAAAGAAAGAAAGAAAGAAAGAAAATTCACACAAACTTCTGACTCCCCTAAAAGGCAAGTACCAACCACCGACTATTGGGGACAGTGAGCCTTCACAGTTGTCACGCCTGAAAATGGGACCAGATACAGCCTGCGTCTGTGTGACTAACTGTGGATGAAGGTTATTCCTCCCATAAGAGATCCCCATGGTAGCAACTCATAAAATAAGACTATTTGTGGGGCCGAGCAATGGCGCACCTGGTTAAATGCACATAGTAAGAATAGCAAGGAACTGCATAAGGACCTAGGTTCGAGCCCCTGGCTCCCCACCTGCAGGGGGAGGGGGTCACTTCACGAGCAGTGAAGCAGGTCTGCAGGTGTCTCTCTCTCTCTCTCTCTCTCTCCCTTCTCTTCTCTCCCTCTTCTCTCAATTTCCCTGAGGATATGAGAAATGTAAATAAAGACTACAATGAGGTCCCATTTTGCTCCTGCATTAGAAAAGGCAGTGGGGCCAGGCGGTGGTGCACCTGGTTAAGCGCACACATCACAGTGTACAAGGACCCAGGTTCAAGCCCCTGTTCCCCACCTGCAGGGGGGAAGCTTCATGAGTGGTGAAGCATGGCTGCAGGTGTCTGTCTGTCTGTCTCTCTCTCTCTCCTCTTCCCTCTCAATTTCTCTCTGTCTCTATCCAATAATAAATATTTAAAAAATTAAAAGAAAAAAAAAGGAAAAGGCAGTTAACAGTAATGGCAAATGTTGACAAGGACCTGGAGAAAAAGGAGCCTTTCTGCTCAGCTGGTGGGAGTGCAAATTAATCTGACTCCTGTGAAAAACAGTCTGGAGAACTCTCAGAACACTAGAAATGGACCTACCCTACAACACAGCCATTTCTCTCCTGGGGAGATATCCTAAGGAAACAAACACACCCTTCTGAAGAGATCTCTGTACACTTTTGTGGCTAGGAGCAATATTGATAACAGCCAACCCTGGAAGCAACTCAAACGTCCAACAACAGATGAAGGCCAAGCAAAGTTGTGTTATGCACACAGTGGAAGACTACTCCGCTGTTTAGAATGATCCAGCCTTCTCCTTTGTTTCATATTGGTTGGAATTTAAAGGCATTATGTTAAGCGAGATAGGTCAAAAAGAGAAGGATGGGGATGGGTAGTAGCACAGTGGGTTAAGCACAAGTGGCTCGAAGCACAAGGACTGGTATAAGGATCCCTGTTCGAGTCTCTAGCTCCCCACCCTCAGGGGAGTTGCTTCATAGGCGGTGAAGCAGGTCTGCGGGTGTCTGTCTTTTTCTCCCCCTGTGTCTTCTCCTCCTCTCTCCATTTCTCTCTGTCCTATCCAACAACAACTGCAATAACAACAATAATAACAATAACAGCAACAAGGGCAACAAAATGGGAAAAATGGCCTCCAGGAGCAGTGGATTTGTAGTGCAGTCACCGAGCCCCACTGATAACCCTGGAGGCAAAAAAAAAAAAAAGGATAAATACTGAATGATCTCCCTCAAAGGTGGACTGTTAGAAACCAGTGACAGAAAGGGAAAAACACAAAGCGAAACTGGGACTGGTTAGGGTGAACTAGAAATGGACCTACCCTACGACCCATTTTCCAAAGGAAAGACTCTAGAGAGGGGAGGTTTGGGAGGGGGTGAAAAGGGTCTTTGGGTGTTGACATACCCATGTGTCCACAGCTGTACTGTAAATCGTTAACCCGATCCCCACCCTGGCCCCAATAAAATGGGCTGAAGAGTCTTACCCCACCCCCTGGACTGCGGTCCCCAGAGTAGCCCTGTTCGCTCTGAGAGAGCTGGGTGTTGACACCTAGCACCTCCTCTTGTCCCTCCCAGCCGGTTGTGACTCATCCCAAAGCTAGGGACCCTGGAACTTGCAAGTTGGATAGAATCCAGGCCAGAATCTCGGCGTTCCCACAAGACAGCTCACGTCCTTGGGGAAAGACGGCTGGAAAGGCTTTTTACAATCAGAAACATCTCTTCCCACTGGGGCGCTTCTTCCACAAGCTGGTGGCATCTGGACTCCACACAGTAATGGGCAGGACAGGTGAGATGTCCCCCGTCCAGGGTCACACCTGGCCTGCTCACTGATAGCCAGTGCTGCCCGTAGCCGAGGCTGCCCCTCACACAGTCACTCTGTCACTGCAGGTATTTCTGGAACGTCTGCTGTGTGCCGGCGTCCCTACCTCCACCACCTGAAAATGGATTGTCCTGATGAGACTTTCCAAGAGCATCGCTGCATCTCTCGAATTACCTAGCAAGGCAGCCTGGGGACACAGCAGCCTTCGGTCAGGGAGCCAGGCAATGGTGCACCCAGTAGGGCGAGTGCATTACTACACACACGGACCTGGGTTCAAGTCCCGAGTCCCGGCCTAAATGAGAGGAAGCTTTGTGAGCGGTGGAGAAGTGCTGCAGGTGTCTCTCCTTCTTTGTCTCCCACCCAATTTCTCTGCCTCTAACATAAAGGAGGGAACAGGCGGCGGCACACCTGGTTGAGTGCACACGTTATCATGCACAAGAATGTAGGTTCAAATCCCCAGGCCCTACCTGCAGGGATGTTTCACAAGTGGAAAAGCAGGGCTCTCGCTCGTGGTCTCCCCCCTCTCTATCTCTCCCTCTTCCCTCTCAATTTCTCTCTTTGTCGCTACCTAAAAATAAGTAAATAAATAAAAAGAGGGGAAGGATGAGGAGGGGGGAGGAAAAAGAGATGAGGAGGTGGAAGAAGAGAAGAGGGGGCAGGAGAGGTGGAGGAGGGAGAGGGAGAGGAGGGGGAGGAGGAGGATGCCCACCAGCCTGGAACGGAACGGGAAGCAGGGTTTCACCCTGAGTCCTCCCCAGGCTGTCGGTCACGTGATCCTCCAGCTGCGGGTCCCTCCCTCTCTAGCGTGTGTTTGTTTGGGGAAACATGATGAAGCAAAGACCTTCCAGGGGACACACCCATTCCCCAGGACCCTGGGGATCACCTGAACACCTGCTCTGGCTTGTGGGATCACCAGGAAGAGGGGACAGACCAGCCGCTGTTGTGTATAACTCAGGACACTTTCTTCAAGCCTTTAGAGGGCCAGCTGCCTCATGGTCAGATTTGTCCACAGACTCTGAGCAGGAGCCGACGACACTGCCGCAGCCTAACTCCCGGCTCCCCGCCTGGTCCATCATAAACAAACAGCACCCAGCCTCAGGGATGCATTATCAGGGCAGCAATAGCCCTGAGGGGACTTTTGAAAGGATGGCAGTGGCAGACTTGGAGATAGCTCAGAATGGAGCATGCATAAGGCCCCAGGCTCAAGCCCCAGCTCCACATGGAAGCACCCTGGACAAGCACCAGGGGGAGCTCTGTGGATGGTGGAGGGGTGCAGTGCCATACAGACTGGAGGCCCTGAGCCCCTTCCTTGTCTTGAATCCAAAGGCAACACAAGGGCAGCGGGAGCTCAGAGCAAACCGTGAGCACAGAGCATTTGCTGCCTTTGCATCCCCAGAGGGAAGTGAGGCCACATGGAATCTGGATAGAAATGGTCCTATGACATTTATCCAGTAGACACTTAAGCACTAGTTCAAAGGGACACATGCACCCCTGTGTTCATAGCTGTATTATTCACAATAGCCAAAGAGTGGATGCAGCCTAAATGCCCGTCAACAAATGACTGGCTAAAGAAGTTATGGGATATACAGTCCATGGAATACTACTCTGCAATCAAAAATATGGTGCTGTGTCCTTTGGAACACAATGGATGGAACTAGAGGGGATGATGCTTAGCAAAGTAAGTAAAGAGATGAAAGACAACTACCAGATGGTTTTACTCTTAAGTGGAATTTAGACACTTGATTTACATGAACTTGCCAAAAACAAACAAAAAATCCAGACAAAATGGAAGCAAGCAAACTGTCAGACTTACAAGAACCCTGGTGATCATCTTTGGGAGGTAGGAGTGTGGGGAGACAGACCTCCGGTGGTGAGTGTGGTGCGGAACTAGACATTGTACTCTTATAATCTTGTAACAAACTATTAAAAACAAAAAAAAATTTTTTTTAATTTAAAAGGAACAAAAAGAAAAGAAATGGCCAATGAGACAAGACTCTGCTTCAAAGGTGAGAGACTCCAAGAAGCCAAGTCCGGAGATGGGACAGAGAAGGAGCCTCCATGCTGCCGAGTGTGGGAGACGTCAGACTGGACCGTGGTCTGGCTGCCGTCCGAGGCTCCCTCTGTTTCCCATGAAGTAACCACTGCAGGAGGAGGCCACACCGCGACTGCTCCAAGAACAGCCAGACTTGCTACAAGTGAGCTTGGCTTCGGGGTCCAGGCTGGCTTGTGGCTTTCTGTCCCAGAGCTCAGCGACCTCTGCAAGGCCTGCCCTCCTCCCTCAGGCCCCTGGGAGCTGTCAGGGGCCTGCAGAGGCAGGTGGGAAGAGGCTGGACCGCAGACGTCCCCTCCCCCCACCCCCACAGCCTTGGCATTAGCTGGGGCGCAGACGCCCCCTCCCCCCACCCCCACAGCCTTGGCATTAGCTCAGCTCCGCTGGCCACGGCACATATGATTCACGGCTGAGTTAATCAATACGGCTTGTTGCAGACAGAGCCACTGTCCTAGTGCCTTCAGAGGGTGGAGGGTCATAAGGAGGCAAGCAGGACTGATTTAAAACAGACGTGTGTATATATCTGGGGGGTGGGGGGGTCGGGGGCACAGGAAGTAGAAAACAGGACTTGCAAGGATGAAGTTCCAAGTCCCATCCCAGGCCCCTTATGTGCTGGGTTGGTGCAGAATGGTTCTGCAAAAAAGACTCTCACGCCTAAGGCTCCGGGGTGCCAGGTTCAATCCCCAGCACCACTATCAGCCAGAGCTGAGCAGGGTTCTCTCCGTCTCCCTCTCATTAAAATAGATAAATTTATTTTTTAAAAGTACAACAATCCTTGGAAAAAGGAGATAGATCATCTGGTAGAGTGCAGGCCTTGCCAAGAGCAAAGTTCTGGGTTCAGATTCCAAGTATCAACATGAAAGCCCATGGTGCCAGCACAGGGGGGAAGCTCCACGAATGGTGGAACAGTTCAATGATGTCTGTCTGTCTGTCTCTCTCCCCCCTTTCTCTCTCTGTCTCTGCCTCGTCCTGTTTCTGTCTAAAATGTGTTTAATCAGCCCAGTGGCAGTAGAATTACAGGCATTGCTAACCTATTACCTACTCTCCAGGGCTGGACAGACATGACTAGCCCATCACCTACTCCCCAGGCCTAGGGCAGATATTACTAACCCACTGCCTATTCTCCTAGGGCTAGACAGACATCACTATCCCATAGCCAACTTTCTCAGGGCTGGACAGACATGACTAGCCCATCACCTACTCTGAACCCCAGAAGCCATTGTGCCATGTGACCTTTCACCTGGGTCCTCTCACACCCACTCCAGTCACAAGCCATGTGTGCACCTGCTTGTCTCTTCAAGCTGCCACGGTCACTTGCACTCATCAGAAAGGCTCCCTAGATCTCTGCTCCAGCAAAAGGCCGTGCAGGCATTTGTCCTACAAGGGGAGACAAGTGTGCGAATAACAAAAGCCAGCAAGACCAATGTCTGGGGAGCAGGCATGCTGGGGATTCTTATGAGAGGATGCGCGTGCGGGGCAAACAGAAATCAGAGTCGGTGGGGGGAGACAGCACGATGGTTATGCAAACAGACTCTCCTGCCTGAGGCTCCAAAGTCCCAAGTTCAATCCCCACCACCACCGTAAACCAGAGCTAAACAGTGCTCTGGTCTCTCTCTCTCTCTCTCTCTCTCTCTCTACCTCTCAAAAGTAAAGTAAGAATCAGAAAGTCTAGTCAACAATTTGTTTGGCTTTATATGTTAACTCTTTTTTTTCCAGCCACCGGGTTCCAGATGCTAACATGATGCCAACTGGACTTCCCTGGGCAGACGACCCCACCAATGTGTCCTGGAGCCCCAATTCCCCAGATCCCTGCCCCACTAGGGAAAGAGAGAGAGAGGCTGGGAGTATGGAGCCACCTGTCAACACCCATGTTCAGTGGGGAAACAATTACAGAAGCCAGACCTTCCACCTTCTGCATCCATAATGACCCTGGGTCCATACTCCCAGAGGAAAGCTATTGGGGAGGGGATGGGATACGGATTTCTGGTGGTGGGAATTATGTGGTGTTATACCCCTTATCCTATGGTTTCTGTCATGTTTCTTTAAAGAAAAAAGAAAAAAAAAAGAATCAAGAGAGTCATGGTGTTGGGAACCAAATCCACAGCACAGCCACAACATCTGACTTGACCCCACCTCACTCCAAAAGCTACAGTAGCCTGTGGTTTCTGACTCCTGCACACCCTAGCGTCTGCCACCCGCCCCCCGTATCACCCCCCAGTAGGACTGCCCCAGTGGCTCCTGGCGGAAAGCACTCCAGTCTCTAACCACTGAGCTATGTCTTCCCAAAGTCCTGACAACTCCCATTCTGGCTCCAGCTTCCTGGGGATGCTTTCTCTCCAGGACACTTCTCCTGCCCACCCCAGGCCAGGGAGGACTCCCAGTGCCTTTCTCAGCCAGCCATGCCTGCACCCCAGTCTCTTGGAGTGAACCCCCACAGCTCCTGCCGGGCTCCCCATGAGCTCAGAGAGGGCAGAGGAAGCGGCAGGCAGACAACTCAATGTAAAGGGACCACAGGGAAGGAAACTGAACACATGTGATGCAGAGGGTAAAAGGAAGTGGAAGAGAGCCAAGGCTGGGACTCTGGCTGGGAAGAGTCAGCACAAGAAACACCCTGATGGAAGGGCAGTGTTGTATGCTTTACATTAGGTTGTTCTAGCTCTCCCCCGCCAAGAAAATTGGATCAGTCCTGCTAGTTTCGCGGGCCCACTTGGCCCTGCCCCAAGGAACCCCGAGAGGGTTCCAGAGTTTGAGAGTAAGAGAGTGCATGGTGCCGCCGCGGGGGAAAGAGGCAGCAGAGTTCTGTTTGGTGATTAGTTTGGTTTAGTTTATGAATCGTTGTTCTTGAATAAAGAAATACAGCTTCCCTGCCCAGCTGTATGTCTCTGGTCATCTCTGTTAACCACCCGTGAAGCTAGTCCGGCCAGCTGGAGAGCCTCCAAATTTTAACAACAGGGCAGGAAGGTGAAAATAATGAACAGAGCAGAGACACACAACACAAAACACAAAAAACAAAAAACATGCACATACACACACAAAACAAGCATTTTTTTCTGCGGGGGGGGGGGGCGGGAGCTAACACAAATTAAATCAAACGGAAAGGAACCTTGTCATGTGTGTAATCTAGAATTATATGCCAGAGAGAGAGAGTACGTGTGTGTGAAAATGGCCTACAGGCAGTGAAATGCAAGAGGCCCCAGCTCTATAGGAAAAAAAAGGGGGGGGTGGAGCTACACTAGAATACAGACTTGATAAAGAATGATCTATATTGATCTGATCTATGTTGTCTGATAGCATGATGGTTCTGCAAAGAGATTCTCATACCTGAGGCTCCAAAGTCCCAGCTACACCACCATAAGCCAGAGCTAAGCAGTGCTCTGGTAAAAAAAAAAAAAAAAAGGGAGTCGGGCGGTAGCACAGCGGGCTAAGCGCAGGTGGCGCAAAGCACAAGGACCGGCATAAGGATCCCTGTTCGAACCCCGGCTCCCCACCTGCAGGGGAGTCGCTTCACAGGCGGTGAAGCAGGTCTGCAGGTGTCTGTCTTTCTCTCCTCCTCTCTGTCTTCCCCTCCCTCTCTCCATTTCTCTCTGTCCTATCCAACAACGACAACAACAATAATAACTACAACAATAAAACAACAAGGGCAACAAAAGGGAATAAATAAATAAAATAAATATTTAAAAAAAAGAGAGAGAGAGAAAGATTTAAAAATACTAAGTCTACAAAGGGTGCAGAAGAATAGAAGAATATAAGAATACAAGTTCTATGTGAAGAACTGAGAAATGTTATGCATGTACAAACTACTGTTAAAACATAAATCCCCCAATAAAAAAATGAAAAGAAAAAGAATAAAAGTTCTCCAATCACTAAAGGATGGGCTATGAGGCAAAGAGAAGAGAAATTTAAATATATATTCATATCTACACAGACTTCCTAGAACAATCTACAAGTAAATTTTTCTTTTTCTTCCTTTCAGTTTTGTTTAATGATAAGAGACAGAGCAAAACCAAGAGGGAAAAAAATAAATGCCTGCAACACTGCTCTACCACTCACGAAGCACCCCTTCTCTTCAGATGGGGACCAGGGTTTTGAACCCAGGTCCTTATACATGAAAATGTGTGCACCACCACCTGGTCTCCTACAAGACACTATGAATGGTTCCGTCTTTAGGCAGAAGCCTTGGCTTCTAGGAGGCAAAGGTGGGAAGCAGACTTTCTGCCACTGCACACCCCTGATCTATGGATCAGGAGGAGATACATGAAGTTCAAGTACAAACATGTGCATTCTACCAGGCACGCCACTGCCAGGCCCCAAAGTCTGTGTTTTCAATGTTCCCACAGCTGGGCTGATTCTTCAAGCTAAGACAGAATCAGAAGGACACACACACACACACATACACACACACACACACACACAGAGAGACTCTGCATTCACAGCCTTCCTCACAGGACAGACACATTATAACTTCCCTAACAGCAAACAGAGGCATTTTCAGCAAGCCTAGGTTTGCAACATGAGACGGAGCATAACATGGTAGGTTCAAGAATACACCTACGGGAATTGAGCGGTAGTGCAGCGGGTTAAACACACGTGGCACAAAGCGCAAGGACCAGTGTAAGGATCCTGGTTCAAGCCCCCGGCTCCCACCTGCAGGGGAGTCACTTCACAGGCGGTGAAGCAGGTCTGCAGGTGTCTTTCTCCATCTCTGTCTTCCCCATCTCTCTCCATTTCTCTCTGTCCTACCCAACAACGATGACAACAATAACTACAACAATAAAAAAAACAAGGGCAGCAAAAGGGAATAAATAAATAAAATAAATATTTGTTTTAAAAAAAGAATACATCTACTAGATTCGAAACAACCACCTTTTTGGAGAATTAAGCACCAATCACTCTATACAAAGGACTTTGGTTCCAGGAGCTTTTCCCTGCATCTAAGCTGATGCTCATGCAAACACAGCTCAGCTCAGCCCAGCCGGCAGGTGCAACCCCAGAGATTCAGGGAGGAGTTGCCCCTGAATTGGCATCAGTCGGGGTGGGTCAGTGGCAACCCCAGCCTTTCCCTTCTCCAAGCAAATTTACAGGACTGCTTCTCTGGCCGTTCTTAAAATAAGCCCCAGAGACACAAACATTCTGCTTGACATTAAACACAGACCACAGAAACCAAGGACAAGAGGAAACAGCCTCTGCGTCCACCGAGACATACACAGTTCCTGGTCTGTCAACCTTGACTGTCTTCTGTGACAACTCCCAGGAAGCCAACTGGAGCTGCAGCTTACATGTCAGGCGAGCTGAAGTCACCAAGGTCAAAGGGGGCTCCATCCATGTCCCTCCCATCAATCCATAGGCTTCCAGAATCCTCTGCAAAGAGGCTCACCTGTCTGCACAGGAAGCCAATGGTCTGCACGTAGGTGTCTGAAAACCCTGTCTCTCCTCTCTGCCTTTCTCTCCCTTTATCTTTTAAGATTTTCTTGAATAGAAACAGTGAGAAAGTGAGAAGAAGAGAGGGAGAGACCCCCGTAGCATGGCCCCACCATTCACCTGCACCTGCAGGTGGGGTCCCCTTCTGTTTTCTATCTAGGAATGAAAGGGGTAAGAGTGTCAAGGAGTGTCAGCCCCAGGCCCTTAAGACCCCATTCAGTGCTCCTGGCTTCCCCCTGGCCCCAGGCCCTGAGGGGCCCAGATGCTTCCAGAGTGCATCTGCCCAGCTGGCTTAGAAGCTCTGCCACTGGAAAACTGGCACTGTGGTCAGCCCCATCTGGCCAGCACTCACCACAGGCTGGCCCTTCCAGAGAAATGTTTGCTGGGAGAATTAAATACACACGAAGCCACAGGCCAGCTGAAAACCACAGAGGAGAAACGAACCGAGGGACTAGCTTGTTCCCGCCACCCCACACCCAGCAAGGGTAAAGGTCCAACCCAGAGGTGGGACAGATTCCAGTTCACCGTCTTGGTAGCTCAGCTGTGGAACACAGAACTTGCACCCATGAGGTCCCAGGTTCGATTCCTGGTACCGTATGTGTTGGGCAGTGCTCTAGGCACTATCTTTCTCTGTCCTCTCTCAGAAAAAGAAAAAAGGGGGCCAGGAAAGCTGAGCACTGTACACCCATTGTAAGGAGTACACGCATTGTAAGGAGCTGGGCTGAAGACCTGGGTTCAAGCCCCCAGTCTCCACCTGCAAGGGGGGAAGATTCATGAGCAGTGAAGCAGGTCTGCAGGTGTCTCCCTCCCCTCTTAATTTCTGTCTCTATTTAAAAAGGAAGAAAGGAAGAAAGAAAGAAAGGAAAACAGTCATAAAAGAAGGAAAGGAAGGATGACCACCAGCATCAGTGGATTTGTTGTGCAGGGATAATTCTGGTGGCAATAAAAATTAATAAACTAAATTTAAAATAAAGGCTGGTGAAATAGCTCCACTGGATAGTGCAATGCTATATGCCATATGACCCAGGTTCAAACCCAACCCCCACCACATGGAAGAAGGCTTTGGTGCTCTGCTCTGGTCTCTCTCTCTCTCTCCTTTCTCTCTCCCTCTATCTAAAATAAATAAATAAAAGTTTTTTAAGCATCAGTTAATTAAAATGAGAGTGCTGAGAGATAGCTCCTTTGCTCCAGTGCTATTTTTTACCATATTTGAGATCCTGGGTTCAAGCCCCAGCTCAGCATGAGAGAAGTATCCAGTTCTTCCATGGTTGGTGGAGCGGTGCTGTGGTGTCCCTCCTCTCTCTAAAAAAAAAAAAAAAAAAACAGGAGGGGGGCAGCCAATGGTGCACCAGGTTAGGCATTGGGTTCGAGCCCCTGCTCCCCACTGCTTCATGACCAGAGAAGCAGGTCTGCAGGTGTCTACCTTTCTCTCCCCCTCTCTATCTCCCTGTCTTCTCTCAACTTCTCTCTGCCCTAGCTAATAAAAATTAGAAAGGAAAGAAAAAAAACGGGGGGGGGGGGTAGGGGAACAGACCCAAGAGACCACACAGCAGTGTCAGCCAAGTGCAAGGTCCTGAGTTCACTCCCCAACACCACATAAAAAATAAAGAAAATGTTGCAAGATAGCTCACCCGGGTTTAGGGGCTGTTTTGTCACTCAGGCAACGAAGGTTCAAGCCCCACACCCACCTCTCTGAAGGAGGCTTCAGTACTATAGCATCCCCCCCCACCCGCCCCGTCTCTGTCTCTCTACTGGAAAAAGTCAGCTCAGAGCAGTGAAGTCTCCACTAGGACATTTCAACCACCACCATCCCACACACACACACACACACACAAAAAAAAAAAAAAATCACAGAGAAGCATTAAAATTGATCCCTTCAGTTTTTTCTTTGTGGTCTTCAATTTCTCTTGAAGGTCTCTCTAAGATGTCTTTTTATGGAGGAAAATGCCATCTCGTATGACAATTATTGTCTGAGAAGTCCAATGCTACGTCTCCTCAAAACAATGCCTTAGCACATGTCACCCACTGCCAGAGAGCTACCTCCCTCCACGGGGTGGGGGTGGGTGAAAGACCTTGCTGCCCTGATACTACACCCTCCCCCCAGGCCCTCACAATGAGCTCAGAGATGCAGGCAGAAGCCAAGCATTCTCCATGACTCACCCTGTCTGCTCCTCCTGCGTTTCTCAAATCCCACAAAGGAGTGAGATCATAGGTGTCTGTCTTTCTCCTCCTGGTTTATTTCACTTAGCGGAATTCCCTCCGGCTCCAAATGTGTTGGGACCAAAGGCAACAGCTATTCCTTTCTCCCAGCCGAGCAGTATTCCCTGGTGGACATAAACCACAACTTCCTTGTTCTTGTTCTTGTCCTCTCTCCATCTCTGTCTCTCTCTGGTCCTTTGAATCAACCTCCTAAATCCTTCCTCAGGGGAAGGTGGGGAGAGGCCTCTTTCTCCAGGGCTCAGGAATCCTCTGCTGAAACTCCACCCAGCCAGATACAGAAGATACCAGAAGTCCTGCCTGGGAGCCCTGCCCTAGGCTGGTTTGTCAGAAAGGACACCATCTTGTTAGTCTTTCTGTTTGGTATGGGCAGCCAGGTGCCAGAGTCACTGAGAAGGAGACCGTGGGAAAGGAAGAGCCTGGAAAAGCTGGTCTTTCCCACACACCTCACCCCCAGCATTTCACCATTTCAGCAGGTGTCTCCCCCTCCCCCTCAAGGACTGTGGCAGCTGCTTCAGAAGATGCAAGAATGAAGACCTGGGCTCCCACTGGGCAGAGAGGGTCACCTGGTGTGGGGACTGAGGGCAGGGTAGGTAAGGCCAATGTTCTCGGTTGACTGATTGATTTAGTCCTCACCAAGCTTTCACCACTCCAGGCTGACTTTTTCAGATAGAGAGAGGCAGGGGAGATAGCATCGTGATACTGCAAAAAGGCCTTCACCCCTGAGACTCCAAAGTCCCAGGTTCAATCCCAGCACCACCATAAGCCAGGGCTGAGCAGTACTCTAGTAAGGTGGAAAAAAAAAAATAACAGCGATCGGGAACCTGGAGGAAGATGCCTCAGCAGTGTAGCTTTTTCCATTGTAATAGGGGCCTGGGTTAAAACCTGGGGTGCACACAAGGCAAAGCCAGTGCACTATCCAGGCGAGCTAGTTTGCCGGCTCCCTTCCAGCTGTTCACAGAGGAGGCTGGACTGAAAGGACCTCCAAGAACAATGACTTCTCGTATGTGCGGCGGTGAATGAGGTCTCCCCCTCTCCCCAAACCAGCAAGGCAGGTTCACTGCTGCAGAAAATTGTTTTCTTTTTTTTTTCAATTTAATATTTATTTATTTTCCCTTTTGTTGCCCTTGTTGTTTAACATTGTTGTGGTTACTGATATCATCGTTGGATAGGACAGAGAAAAATGGAGAGAGGAGGGGAAGACAGAGAGGGGGGAGAGAAAGACACCTGCCGACCTGTTTCACAGCCCTTGACGCAACCCCCCCCCCCCCCCGCAGATGGGGAGCCGGGGGCTCGAACCGGGATCCTTACGCCTGTCCTTGCGCTTTGCGCCACATGGCACTCAACCTGCTGCACCACCGCCTGACTCCCAGAAAATCGTTTTCTTTTGCACAAGGGTTGGCTAGTTTGCGGCTGCTAAATCCCAAAGCTCTCCACTGACTCTTTTTTCATCCTGAAGAGAGAGGCACCACCACCACACCCGCGGCACACCCATCCGGTACAGGGGGTAGAAGCCAGAGCCCTGCACTCGGCGATGCACTCCTCACCAGGTGAGCTATCTTAGTGTCCCCATTTTATTATTTGATTCGGAGAGACCTCCAGATCTCACACACATGCAATCTCACCACTTCCAGAGTGCCTACTTACATGTACTTTTCTCATGCAGATAGACTGAGGCACGGGGTGGG
>NC_080177.1:6009265-6031765 GCF_950295315.1 Erinaceus europaeus
TACACCGCAGTCTGTACGATCTTGAAATCCACTATTTATCACAGGTCAAAAACAGGGGAAAAGTATACATGGCTTTCCTGGAAAACCGCCCAGTGCTCAGAGACTAGTTAATCACCCTGTTTCCACTCCGTGTGATCCGGGCCCCGACTTCCTCTTTTGTGAAGTTTGCTTTGTGGATTATGCTGTCCACACAAGCTCCCCAATTCAGGTTGTTTCCAAGTCATAAAGCCCCTTTTGACGGGCCTAGAGCGAGTTCAGTGGGTAGGGTGTCTGCCTCGCCATGCACACGCAGCCCGGGGTTTGAGTCCCAGCACTGCACTCTTGGGCCTCAGCACCAGAAAAAGCACTAGTGCTGTGGTGTCTCTCCCTGTCTTTCTAGAAGAATGAAAAAAATAACTAAATCAGCCAGTGAGCAGTGAAATCACACATAAGAGAAGCCCCCCCCCCTCCAGCTCCATAAAGAAAATAAAAAATAAAGTACCTCCCTCTACAGCTGTTGCTGTGATTTCTTGACAAAGAGAAGATGAAGCAGAAAAGGGGAAAAAAAAGTGGGGGTGATCTTATCTCCCTAGTTTTGATCTTTTCTGCCCACTGAAGGTGTGACTCCCCCAAAGCAGTGGCCAAAGAAGCAGGAGAGGGTCACTTTCCACACCCCCAGACACCCCCACACACCCATCCCAGCTCTGGGTTCCCCAACCTCTACCCAGACTGGACTCTGGTCCTTCCAGAACCCAGGAGCCGGGGCTGAGGCTCCAGAGGAGACTGGAGCGGAGCAGGGGCCAGAGCTGTGGGTCGGGTGAGCAGACAGTGAGAGGCCACTGCAGATGTGAATGCTATCATCTAACTAAACTCCCTGGAGAGCCCTGTGGGTCCAGGTAGAGGATTTTCGTTTCTTCTTTTTTCTTGTTTTAATCTTTTGTTTATTTCAATGAGAGGGAGACAAAGACAAGCGGGGGAGGGGGGTTGCTGATCAGATGGTGATGCTGGGGATTGAACCTGGAACCTCAGAGCCTCAGGCAGGAGAGTCTTCTGCATCACCACTATTCTATCTCCTCAGCCCTGTACTAAGAGAGCTTAAGTGAGGAAAAGCTTAGAGCATTTTCTAGGGTTCCCGGAGCATTGCAGGAAGCACAGTGATCCACAAGGCACATTCGAGAGAGGCTGGTCACCTTCTCTGGAGAAACCCCAGAAGCTTGCTTGATGAGGGGGAAAGGGAAAAAAAATGAAGATTCTTCCAGATTCGGGTGGCAGGAGAAGAAAGAGACAACAGGTGTCAAGGGAAGTGGATCTGGAGGGACACGGACAAATTAAGTGACTATGGCTCCTGTATTAACAGAGGCAGGGTGAGGGGCAGAGAGAGAGTCAGAGAGACAGAAATAGGCTGGTGATTATCCAAGATCTTCCTGCCCTGGAGGAGGAGGAGGAGAAGGAGGAGGAGGAGAGGAAAGAGAAGGGGCGAGGAAGGGAAGCCTTGTCCAGGGCTGTCCCCAGACTTGACACCATCAGGGGCACGTCCCCACCTGGACCTTTTAGAAGCTGGTGGGTAATCTAGTTAACTGCCCAGCCGGAGAGCAAATATTGCCCAGTTTGGGGTGGGGGTTTCTGAGAGTCAGGAGAGAAGAAATGACATTCGATGGAGAAAGGAGAAGGGAGTGGAGCTTTAGTTCAACTTAGTTTTTTTTTTTTTCCTGCTGCCATGAAGCAAGATCACTGAGTGTGTGTGGGGGCATAACAGACTCCATCTTGCTCTCCACACACACACACTTCCATGGGCTCCCACTCCTTCTTGCCTTGTCTCCAGAATTGAAGAGTGTCAGGGCCTGAAGCCAGGCACAGAGACCTCCAGGAAAGAGCAGCCTGCTCGGCAGACAGCCTCGCTGGATGGTTCTGTCCCAGAGTTTAAGCGTCCACCAAGCTGGTGAGTGATTCCCAGTGATAAGGCTCCTTCCAGCAGGATGGGCAGCACTGTGGCTGGCCCCTCCACTCCCCCACAGACCTAGCACCTTTTAGAAGCCCTGACTAGCGCTGGGGAGACTCATGGTTCTGCAAAAGACATTCATGCCTGGAGCTCTGAGGTCCTAGGTTCAATCCCCAGCACCACCATTAGCCAGAGCTGAGCAGTGCAGGTGTGTGGATCTATGCACAGGTCCTTGAGCTTTGTACTATGTGCGCTTAAGCCGGTGTGCCACCCACCACCCGGCCCGAGAGGGCTGCTTTTAACTACATTTCCTTGACCTCTCTGATGGATTCAGCCCAAGCCCCCCTGCCCCCAGGCCTTGCTTCCTCTAAACTGGTTTTAAGTCAGCTGTACCTTCAGTTACGGAGGGGCACAGCTGTGGTTGCATCCTGTGACTGAGCCTATTGCTGGTGGAGGAGGCAGATGTCCCTCTCCAGCTCACTCTGCAATTCTGAAGGAAAAGACAGGACTCCAGTGGCCGGGTAGGTGGCCTACCAACAGAGTGCCTGGCCTGAAAGTGTGAGGTCCTGAGTTCGAGTCCCTGTGCTGCATATGCCAGAGTGATGCCCTGGTGGATTTGCTGAGTAAATAAATAAATAAATCTTTAAAACATGGGGGGGGGGTGGTGGCGGTGCACCTGGTTGAGCGCACACCTGCAGGGGGAAAGAGTGGTGAAGCAGGGCTGCAGGTGTCTCTCTGTCTCTCTCTCTCCCCCCTTCCTCTCAATTTCTGGTTGTCTCTCCAACAAATAAATACAGGTAATAAAAAGTAAAGAACCATCAGTTCTATCGGCAGCCGTCTTCCAGGGCATTTTCTTTGAGAAGGGGAGAGAGAGAGAGAGACCACAGCACCACCTGACCAGCCACGAAGTTTCCCCGGGTGCCGTCCCTCGGTCTCCCGCTTGGTGCTGGGCCTCCAGAACACAGCTCACCTGGTAGAGCACACACCTGGCATCCCTGAGGCCTTGGGTCCAAGGCCCAGTACCGCCTCCCTTCTAAACACAGGCATTCATCGCCGCCAGGTGCACCCAAGCCCCTGAGGCTCCCCGGTTTAGTACAAAAGGCAGCAGTGCAAAGGGCTGAGGGCACAGCATAATGGTGATGTGAGAGCCTTCTACAGCTGAGGCTTCAGGGTCCTGGGTTCAGTCCTCTCCACCACCATCAGCCAGAGCTGAGCAGTACTCTGGTCTCCGTCTATCTCTCATTAAAATAAACAAGACATTTAAAAGCAGAAGAGAAGGAGAGAGAAGCGGAAGAGGAGGATGAAAAGGAGGAGAAAGGAGGATGAGGAAGAGGCGGACGAGAAAGGAGAAAAGGAAGAGGCGGAAAAGGAAGAGGCGGAAAAGGAAGAGGCAGAAAAGGAGTTGGAAGAGGAGGAGCAAAGGCCCAGCCTTCCCACAATGTCCTTGAAACACACACACACACACACACACACACACACACACACACACACACACACACACACACACACACACACACACACACCCTAAGCATCTGTCCTGGGGATCCCTGGCGCAAGCATCTGACTCCAGGGCCTGATGCAGGACACAAGTGTCCCAGAAGTCCTCCATCCAGGGTGCTGGCCATCCCCTCATCTGGGGCTTCCCAACAAGACCAGCCAGGGACCGCCCGGTGAGCCGCCCTCCCTGCACTCCACCCCTTGGGTATTCACAGGCGGCGCCGGCAGAGGGAAATAACTCTATTTCAGGAGTCCCCCGGGTTGGGGGGAGGCAGCACATCTGGATCTAATTGGTGTCTCATTTCACTTTCCCAACATCCCCCCTCCCAGAGGGAAGAGCACAGGATAAGGAGGACCTGGATGTGCCACCAGCCCGCTGTGTGACCTTGCCAAAGTCCCTGGTCTCTGTGGGGCTCAGTCTCCCCAAGAGTCTGTCTGCCCACGAGGCCAGTGCTAACTACTCAGTAACATAACTGCTGGGTTTTATCTGCAGAAGTTGCAGTTCTCCAGGAAGGTGGCAGAACCTATCTCTCTCTCTCTCTCTCTCTCTCTCTCTCTCTCTCTCTTTCTCTCTCTCTCTCCCTCCCTCCCTCCCTTCCTCCCTCTCTCTTTCTCTCTCTCAGCAGGTGGCTTCCTTTCCCTCTCTCCTCTGGAGCCTGGAGAGGAGGGGGGAGGTCTCTCCCTCTCCCTGGTTCCACTTCTTCAAGCAGGACTCCGGAGGGTGTGGGTGGAGGAGGTGTCCCTGCAGTTTTCCAAACCGGCACTGAGCTCGCTCACCTAATGGCCAATGCAGCAGGCCCCAGGTGCCTCAAATTAGCTTCGAATTGTTTTTTTTTTTCTCTTGGAAATGCATGAGGCTGCAGGTTTCAAGGCCTTTGGCAAGTGCCTCATGTGCAGGATCTGTTCCCTGATGCTGCCCTTGGAGGAGGAAGATGCGGGGGGTCCGGAGCATGAAACCACTCTGCTCAGGACCCACCTCAGACCTCAAAGCCCCAGGGGGGTGTTCCAAGAATTTTAAACTTCTCTTTCGCATGTGAGGCTAGCTGTCTCAAATAGTAAAATTTATTTTTTCACTGGATAGAGTCAGAGAGAAATCAAGAGGAAAGGGGGGAAATAGAGAGAGAGAGAGACTCCTGCAGCACTGTTTCACGAAGCTTCTCCCCTGCAGGTGGGGATGGGGGAGAGTGGGGGGATTGAACCCAGGTCCTTTTGCACTGTCACATGTCTGCTCTACCAGGCACATTACCACCAGGCCCCTTGTCTTCCATCAACTTTAAAATTGACTAAGCTAGACCCTCTGCTGCCAGGCGCCCTTGAGGGAACCGGAAGGAGGCTCTTGCAAAAAATCTAGGTCCTGACACACTTTTAAGGGACCAGGGCTCTAGCAGCCACCCCTCGAGGCCCAGGGATGAGCGTAGCTTCTCGGCACACCTGTAGCCTCAGCTCAACGCCCACCTCATTCTCCAGAGGCCAATGGGGCAAACCAGTCAGCACAAGCCTCCCCTCAGGTGTCCTTGGCATCATGGGGCACAGCTAAGCCATCATTTCAGTGGGGAGTGCAGTGGGCAGAGAGGCCAGGGCTTGCACAGAGGTCCCGGTGGCTTGGCAGGGATGTAGGAAGGCCAGGGCCGCCTGTCCATTCTGTCTTATGAACCTGTGCTTTAACCAGGTGTGTCTCTCTGCCTGTTGGGCTTGTGGGGGCACCTGGTGTGATGAAGGGGCTCCTCTGTGCTTGCTCTGGACACATGATAGTGTGCTGTCCTGTTAGGACAGATGGATGGATGGATAGATGGATGAATGAATGAATAAATGCCCAGTTTTCACCCTGGTGCTGCACTGGCTTTTATAAATGAAAGCCCTGGGTCTCCAGACAGAAATGGATGCTGATTTTTTTTTTCCCCCTGCTCCTGGTTAGGGCCATCCTGAGAACAAAAGGGTGGATGTCCCAGACATGTTACATGAAACCATGGAAAAGAAAGGAGGAGGGGTAGCCACACCCCTGAGCTCAGTGCCAGCTCCAGAGCAGTCTTCAGATATTTGGATTTGTTGTTTATTTTTTATGAATTTTTAATATTTATTTATTTTCCCTTTTGTTGCCCTTGTTTTTCATTGTTGTTGTAGTTATTATTGTTGTTGTTGTTTTCATCGCTGTTAGATAGGACAGAGAGAAATGGAGAGAGGAAGGGAAGATGGGGAGTGAAAGACAGACACCTGCAGACCTGCTTCACCACCTGTGAAGTGACTCCCCTGCAAGTAGGGAGCCAGGGCCTCGAACCAGGATCCTTAAGCTGGTCCTTGGCGCTTCACACCATGAGCGCTTAACCTGCTGCGCTACCACCCGACTCCCTAGATATTTTTATTTTATTTTGATTAAAAACAGAAAGAAACTGTAAAGGGGAAGACAGAGGGGGAAGAGAGATAACCTGCAGAACTGCTTCACCACTCAAGAAGCTTCCCTTCGCCCCTGCAGGTGGAGACCAGGGGCTGGAACCTGGGTCCTTGCGCATGGTGACATGCCCAGCTCCCCAGAAATTTTCAAATCACAGTGAAGCAAAGAGGTCCCAGGGGAGTTGTGGGCATCACAAAGAATGTGCTACAGGGACAGGTTCCCCAGGTGGCTTGATCCCAAGTCAGGTTCACCGCAGCAATGCTCCAAGTGAACCCCAACCTTCTGAGGGCACCAGTCCCCAGGAGTCTTGGCAGACAGGTCAGGGGCCTGCTGTCTGGGGCACCTTGGAAGTGAGTGTGTATGGCCCAATGACACAAAATTAATTTTAGATTCTCTTTCCAGTGTCTTTGTTGTTTTGTTTATTTATTTATTTTTTACCAGAGCACTGCTCAGTTTTGGCTTACGGTAGTGCAGGGGATTGAACTCGGGCCTTTGGAGCCTCAGGCATGAGAGCCTTTTTATATGATCATTATGCTGTCTCCTCCACCCTTAGCTCCTCTATCTCAAAGGGGCAAGAGAGGAGGCTGGGGAAAGGCTGGGATGAAGCCAATAATGGATTAAAGGGCTAGCCAGTTAAGCACACATGTTACCATGTACAAACAGGGTCCTGGGCTCAAGCCTCCAGGTCTCCACCTGCAGGGGGGAAGTTCATGAGCAGTGGATTCAGCAGGGCTGCAGGTGTCTCTGTCTCTCTGCTCCCCCATCACCCTCTTCTTTTTTAATTTCTCTGGCCTATCAAAATAAATCAACATTCTTAATAACTTAAAAGAATCGTTTGACTATAAAGTATGACACATACATAATCCCCGACCTATCATGGGGATTGGGTTATAAAAGGGTTTAACCTTAACATCAAATTAAAAAGCTTCTGCACAGCAAAAGTAACCACTACCCAAACCAAGAGACCCCTCACAGAATGGGAGAAGATCTTTACATGCCATACATCAGACAAGAGGCTAATAACCAAAATATATAAAGAGCTTGCCAAACTCAACAACAAGAAAACAAATAACCCCACCCAAAAATGGGGAGAGGACATGGACAGAATATTCACCACAGAAGAGATCCAAAAGGCCGAGAAACACATGAAAAAATGCTCCAAGTCTCTGATTGTCAGAGAAATGCAAATAAAGACAACAACGAGATACCACTTCACTCCTGTGAGAATGTCATACATCAGAAAAGATAAGAGCAGCAAATGCTGGAGAGGGTGTGGGGTCAAAGGAACCCTCCTGCACTGCTGGTGGGAATGTCAGTTGATCAAACCTCTGTGGAGAACAGTCTGGAGAACTCTCAGAAGGCTAGAAATGGACCTACCCTATGATCCTGTAATTCCTCTCCTGGGGATATCTCCTAAGGAACCCAAAACACCCATCCAAAAAGATCTGTGTACACATATGTTCTTGGCAGCACAATTTGTAATAGCCAAAACCTGGAAGCAACCCAGGTGTCCAACAACAGATGAGTGGCTGAGCAAATTGTGGTCTATATACACAATGGAATACTACTCAGCTATTAAAAATGGTGACTTCACCGTTTTCAGCCGATCTTGGATGGAGCTTGAAAAATTCATGTTAAGTGAAATAAGTCAGAAACAGAAGGATGAATATGGGATGATCTCACTCCCAGGCAGAAGTTGAAAAACAAGATCAGAAGAGAAAATACAAGTAGAACCTGAACTGGAATTGGCGTATTGCACCAAAGTAAAAGACTCTGGGGTGGATGGGGTGGGGGTGGGGGAGAATACAGGTTCAAAAAGGATGACAGAAGACCTAGTGGGGGTTGTATTGTTATATGGAAAACTGGGAAATGTTATCCATGTACAAATTGTATTAATGTTGAATGTAAAACATTAATTCCCCAATAAAAGAAAAATAAATAAATAAATAAGTGTTTAATCTTAATCTCAAGTCATTTTGATACTGGCAACCTAATGACCACATTCGTCATAAAATAAGATATTTATTTGTTAATAGGAAAGAGAGCAAGAGTGAGAGACAAACAACAGAGAGAAGAAAGAGCCACTCTGGCACACACAGTGTCAGGGTCAAACACAGGACCTCGTGCCTGAGAGTCCAATGCCTTATCCACTGCACCACCTCCCAGGCTACACCAAGGTCCTAAGAAAGAACCTGGACCCTAATCCTGAGTATGACCTGTAACTAACTGTGGGCTGGTGGTCAAGTTTTAGAAACCTTCTCATTGTTCAGAGACTGCTGTTGTACTCACTTGGACAGCGCAGCGACACTGTGACAGTCTTTCATTAATGTCGTGTTCCCTGCTCTAAGTCCGATCCCCAGGCATTCAGAGCAGCCTCTCTGAGTCCCACCCTGGAAAGAAAAATGTCTGGGGCTTAGGCCCCAGACTCTGCTTTTGCAACTCACCCTAGGTGTCCCCCAGCACTGCACCTGCTCTGGCCATTCATTTCAGAGCACTGAATGTTTAATGATCGCAGTGTTTCCTTTCCTTGTCTTCTCGCTGGGGTTAATTTGATTTTTTTACAGAGCTAAAGCAGGAGATGTGTATTAAGTGGCTCTGCCCTCTCAACTGTTCCCCCAACATTCTTCTTCCCCGTCTCACAAGGTGCATGTGGGCAGCTCATTAAGTTGGGATTCTGGGCTGGGGAAAGAGCCTAATGGTTCTGCAAAAGTCCTCCATCCTGAGACTTCGGGGCCCCAGGTTCAACCCCTGCACCACCACAAAGTAATGCTGGGCAGTGCTCTGATCTGTCTCTCATTCAAATCAAACAACAACAAAAAGCATCTGGAGCCAAAGGTCTAGGTCACAGCAAACCCTCAGTTTGGTGTGATGGCGCTGGAACTTTGTAGTGAGTGTGGGAAGTCACACACACACACACACACACACACACACACACACACACACACACGTCATAGATATGGTTGTGTGTCTATAGCATGACAGAATACTCCGCACAGCTGTTAAACTACAGTCCTGAAATCATATACTATTATAAAGCAATGCTCGTCAATTATTAAAATGCAGAAATAAACTAGGTTCTGTGTTTCCTTCTACTGCTTCCCTGGGGGTAATACACATAAGGTTTTGTCTTTAAATTAGAAAGGGGGGAGGGGCTGGAGAGGTATGGTTATGTAAAAAGACTTTCATGCCCCAAGCACCAAAGGTCTCAGGCTCAATCCTCAGCACCACCATCAGCCAGGGCTAAGCAGGGCTCTGTTAAAGGGAGCGGGTGGGGGCAGGGACAGGGAGGGCTTGAGTTCAGCCCCCACTGCAAAGAAGGAAGCTTCGGTGTCCCCTCTCCCCCTCCCTCTCCCTCAGAAACAGGATCACATTGCATTTGATAAACTCAACAACTTGCTTCCACTGGCCATCCCTGGCAGCCATGGTTTGGCTGCATTTTGTATTCACACAACGGAAAGACACTCACACCGTCTTGACTGTAGTAACCCTGACACCAGCCTCCCTACATGCTGATGCTTCTCCTCTGTTCTCTTTCGTTGACAACCCAGAAATGACTGCAGGGCATGGGGCATGCCCACTCCACACTTTCAGAGAAACTGCTCTACCTAGAGGGTAGAGGAATCACACTCCACCCAGGAGGCCAAGTCCTCCTGCTTCTTCTCTACCTTTTGACCCCAGAGCCCTGGGCTAGGTAGGAAGCCCTCTTGGCTTTTCAATGTGCATTTCCCTGCTGGGCAAGCTGAGAATCTCTCCACCTGTTGACTCCGCGTGCCTCTCCTTTGGAGACACCCTTTGTTCCAAGTTTTCCCGTGTGCCATTTACTCAGTGTTTGCATCCTCACCTCCTGGACTGGATGTAGGGAACGCATAAAGTATGCATGTTATAAAAATGCCTCCCCATCCGAGAGCCCAGTGTGTGGGGTGAGGCAGGGTTGGTTTCAGAGGCCAGAGAGCATGGGCAGAAGTCCTGAAAACATGTGCAGAACAAATGAGGAGCAGACTTGAGAGAATCCTATGGCAAGCGGGCAGCATTTGTGCTGTGGGTTCAGAGGCAGACAAACAACTTTCAGAGCCTGGGCACCCAGCTCTGAAAAACCCACTGTGAAGTGGGTGGGAAGGGGCATCCCTCCCCGTACTGGGTGGCATTCCAGCAAAGGCCCTCACAAACAAAGCACTTTGTACCCCACCTCACCCACCTGTTGTGGAGACAGTGGGGAGGGGGAGGAAACCTCCCTTAAGCATTTCTTTTCTTTTTTTCCTTTCTTTTCAAAAAAAACTTCTCCTGCTTACTGCCTAGCGGAAGGGCCAGGGAGGGACCTGCAGACATAGTTCGAGGTCATTCTGATTCCTTAACTCTTTTAACTCTAGGCAGAACATCTGTTTACCCCCATTTTGGCCCCAATTATTTGTAATTGTTCCGTTTGGCTTGTGTTTTAACTAAGCCTCCTTATTAAATATAAAAGTAATAGGATTAAAAAGTTCGGGGGTGGGGGGGAGCACTGTAATTAAAAAGGCACCAGTTGGGTACAGTAAGCTGTAATTCTGCCCCTGCTTATTAAGTTTCTCCTCCTAAAAAAAAAAAAGCTTTGGACCCAGTAAAACTAACTGGATGATTTAACTCTTTAGTACTTCCTGTAGTAATCAAACGCCACCCAAAGTCTCCAAGACAACAGTATGACTCAACAATGCTGGGGCAATAATGTCACAGATCACAAACTTTTAGACACTGTCCCAAGTGGGCAACACACCACCACCACCACCACCACCACCAGGCTTGGTAAACCGATAGGCAAAATACAAAGGCATCAGAAGCTATTGAAGTTACAAAATCTCCTTGCATGTTGTAGTATACATATAGGAAGCAAACTTGGGACTGAAGGCTGAGGGTTTTCAATAAAACTTTTTTTTTCTATTGAGGGGGTTAATGCTTTACAGTGCAATCATTGGCATATGCATACAATTTCATTATGCAACAGGCCCCCAAAGTTTTCTTCCTCTCCTCCCGACTCTTCCCTCCCCAGAGTCCTTTGCTTTGGGGCAAAGTTTTACTTTGTGTTCTCCCTCCCTTGCGATAAAGCTTTTACGTTAAGCTTCAGTGAGGAAACTTATTGCCAGTTAGTTTTTATACCATGCTCAACGAGTATAAAAATGTGATAGGTATGTGGATACAATCCTAAAGTGGATAAACATATTTTTTTAAGTTTATTTTATTTTAATGAGAAAGAGAAAGGGAGAGAAAGACAGAGACTTAAACTTTGCTCAGCTTTGGCTGAGGGAGGTGCTGGGGATTGAACCCAGGACCTAGGAGCCTCAGGCATCAAAATCTTCTAAAGAACCATTATGCTGTCTCTCCAGCCCCACTTACATTATTTTTAAAAGACTGACCTTATTTATGTCAGAGGAGACTGACTTTTACATGACAGAGAGAAGCCCGGGCACCAGGGACTGGAACCAGGAGCCTCAAGAATGCAAGTCCTGAGTTCTAACCATTGAGTTACTTCCCTGAATGCTACTTATTTATTTCAAGATTTTATTTTTCCCGAGAGAGACCCAGAGCACCGACCGAATTATATGCTGGGGCTCATGCATGCAAAGCTGAGAACTCCTCCCACGTGTAGAAATACACCTTTAAAAGCATTTTTAAAATTTAGAGTATAGTTGACATTAAAAAAGTGATTATTGTTCCCCACTGCAACCATTTTGGGGGATGCATGACCTGCTGAGAGGGAAAGCGGAGGAGTGAGGGCCTGTGTTTAATACTGAGAACATGAACAACAAAACACACACCAAAAACCAGCCTAGAAAACAGCATGTGTGACGCTTTCTAAAAGCTCACTTCACTTATAATCATGCCAGGAAACAGGGTCTGGACACCCTCGAACCCTCAGATTTAGCCACCGGATTCACCCCACACCTAGGAGCCTATCTCTGAAAGAACAGCATCGTTAATTCAATCAGGGTCACATGTATCAAGTCCGCCTTCCCTTTGGAAAGAGAAGCACAACCAACACCAAAGGAATGAGGGCGGGTGCTGATTCTCCTTTAAATGTCTCCTAGGTAACCTGAGTGGGTACCAGGCAGAAGAGCTGAGAGTTTCTGTGATTCAAGAGAGAATCTGGGAACTTGACAAAAGGACAAGGCTTTTCTGCATCTGATTCACGGTGTCCTCACCCAAAGCATCAGTGCTAATGAGTCCAGATAAATGTCTCCGAGGCTCTGGGAGTCTTCCATATTCACAGAGCTCTGTGCTTGAATGGACATTATGTAGGGTTGCAGGCCTCTGGTCCCCCACCCGCTGCACTGTCACTGCCTGGCACTCACACATACATGCCAATCAGCCACCAAGGGAGCTGAGACCTTGAGCACTTGGTGAAAGGGACCAGGGATGGAGGGACAGCCAGATCCCTGACAACGCAGGGCCCATCTCCAAGATGAAAGAGAAAGCCTTTAATCAGACAACCCCCACCCCCACTCCCAGCCGAAGGGCCCCCAATGACGGCGCCCCAAAGCGATGCCATGACCTCAGTCCTGTGGCATCTTTTCAAGATGGTGCCAAGGAGCCGGGCTGGCACAGTGTAGACCAGCAAGCATGCGGGGCCTTCCCTTCCCGGGGCCCAGCACACAGCAGAGATCCCGATCTCCTTCCCAAGTGGAGAAGTTGCCAGTAATAGCAACTCCACGCTCCGGAGAAGAGAGGTGAGCTTGCAACACCCCCCCGCCCCCCCACACCCCTCCTACCCCCTTGGCCCCCCAAGCCACAACGCAGCACCAAAGGAAACCAAAAGAAGTCACAGTCAGTCCTCACAGCACCAAGAATGCACGCATACTTGGGGTGTGGGGTGTGTGTTTGGGGGGTAGCATTCTTCCAGGAATGCCACCAGTCCCCCCTCCTGTCTGTGCACAAAGCCACCCACCACTTCGGTTCATCCTTCTCCTGTCGCTGTCTAGAAATAACCAGGAAAGCTGTGCATTCAGAAACAATTTCTCACACTCTCTCTCTCCCTCTCCCCCGGCAGTATAAATAAGTAAATAAATGCAATTCAACTTTCCCCCGCGCGCGTCCCCAACTTCTGGAGCCCTTACCTTGGCGGCCTGCAGCTGGCACCCACGCAGCCGCGGTCTCTGCAGCTGTCGCCGCCACCGCCACCGGGGTGACAGGCTGGGGCCGGTCCTGGGCCCCCGGGCGACCGCAGGCCAAGCCCCGGGCGCGGAGGGGGGAGCCTGGGAGTGCTCGGCCTGGGGTGCCGGGCTCGGGGCAGGGGGCGTGTTCGTGCGCCCCGGAGCCCGCGACGCCGAGGGACCCGGGACCCGGGCAGGACGGCGCCCCGCACCCGATGCGCCAACTTTGCCGGGGACCCCCCTCCCCTCGCGGGGACGCCCCGGCCGGGGAAAGGGGTGGGAACGCGGGGCCCCGCGGCCGTGCGCCCCCTCCCCGCGCAGCCGCGACCCACCGGCACCATGGCGCCCTCCACCGACGGCGCCCGGAACCCCCCAGGACGCCGCCTCGGGACCCCGCTTCCAGCGGCCGCGGGGGCACCGGACCCCAGCCCGCCCCGGCTCCCGGCCTGCGCCGCCCGCCTCCTCGGCGGCCGGGGTTCGCGGGGTCCCCGGGCCCCGCAAGCCCCTTGCCCGCGGGCGCGTTTGCAAAAGTGGCGCCGGGACGCCGGGACGCCGGGGCGCCGGGGCGGGAATGCAGCTGCCCGGGGGACACTCCGTGCGGGCCAGGCCGCCGGCCACAGCCTGGGACCCCAAAACCCAGATGGAGAGCAGGGGGGTGGACGGGGTGCAAGCGCGCGACCAGGAATCGCTGCCCGATGCCCGCGGTGCCCGGGGTGCCCGGGAGCCGGCTGCGGGGCGGTGTGCGGTGACACAGACATGTGCGATAGACAGGTGCAGTCGTTTCATTTGCTTTTTATTTTTATCCTGCAGGGGGAAAAAAAAAAAAGAAAAAGAAAAAGAAAAAAGAAAAGAGGACGAGCAAACCCTCGTGCTGCCTCCAGCCTGCGAGCTCTGCGGGGTCTCCTCGGCCTCGGCCTCCCTCGCCAGATGCAAACGGGAGGAGGGGAAGGGAAAAGCCGCCCACGGCTGCTGCCGCCGGGAGGGCAGAGAGCCGCCAGGGTGCACGCACCGCGCACGCCGCTGCGGGGAGAGGGGCCCCGGGGGGCACCGCGCGCCTTACCGGGGGATGCATGGACTGTCCCGCGCCACAGCGCCCGCCCCGCGTGCCGCCGCCTGCGTCCCCCCCGCGCGCCCGCCCGCAGCCGCAGCCGCCGCCGCCGCCGCCGCCGCCGCCGCCGCAGCTCCGCGCGCCGAACAAGAGCCGGGCGCGAGCGCAGCGCCGGGAGGGCAGGAAGCGCGTCATCACTCGGGGACGGCGCGGCCCCGCGGCGCGCGTGACACGGACACGGGCCCGCGCACGACCCTCGCGGCTTCGGGGCGGCTGGGGGCGGCTCCGGCCCGGGGTCTCGGACTGTCGAGGGGAGAGAAAGGGACCGCAGGGGTCTCCCGCCCGGACTTCTGAACGGGGGCTTCCCGGTGTGATGCGGCGAGCGGGTGCAGACATGGCGGGGTCTCGGGCGGTGGGGACCCCCCGCCCCAAAGCGCTCGCTTCCCCCCCCCCCGACCCCGGGAGGACCTGGGGGGCGCTGACCTGGCTGCACAGGTAGCGTTCACGGGCACACACACACAGACACACACACACTGACACACACACACACACACTGACACACACACAGACACACACACACTGACACACACACACTCACACACTGACACACACACAGACACACACACACTGACACACACACACTGACACACACACACAGACACACACACACACTGACACACACACACTGACACACACACACAGACACTCAAACACTGACACACACACACAGACACACACACACTGACACACACACACACACTGACACACACACAGACACACACACACTGACACACACACACACAGACACACACACACTGACACACACACACAGACACACACACACTGACACACACACAGACACACACACACTGACAGACACACACACACAGACACACACACAGACACACACACACTGACACACACACACTGACACACACACACAGACACTCACACACTGACACACACAGACACACACACACTGACACACACACACTGACACACACACAGACACACACACACTGACACACACACACTGACACACACACACAGACACACACACACTGACACACACACAGACACACACACACTGACACACACACACACACAGACACTCACACACACAGACACACACACACTGACACACACACACACTGACACACACACAGACACACACACACTGACACACACACACACAGACACACACACACTGACACACACACACACTGACACACACACACAGACACACACACACTGACACACACACACTGACACACACACACACAGACACTCACACACTGACACACACACAGACACACACACACTGACACACACACAGACACACACACACTGACACACACACACAGACACACACACACTGACACACACACACAGACACACACACACTGACACACACACAGACACACACACACTGACAGACACACACACACAGACACACACACACAGACACACACACTGACACACACACACAGACACTCACACACTGACACACACAGACACACACACACTGACACACACACACTGACACACACACACAGACACACACACACTGACACACACACACACAGACACACACACACTGACACACACACAGACACACACACACTGACACACACACACAGACACTCACACACACTGACACACACACAGACACACACACACTGACACACACACAGACACACACACACTGACACACACACACAGACACACACACACTGACACACACACACACTGACACAGACACACACACACTGACACACACAGACACACACACACTGACACACACACACAGACACACACACACTGACACACACACAGACACACACACACTGACAGACACACACACAGACACACACACACAGACACACACACACTGACACACACACACTGACACACACACACAGACACTCACACACTGACACACACAGACACACACACACTGACACACACACAGACACACACACACTGACACACACAGACACACACACAGACACACACACACACTCGCACACACTCACTCACACACACACTCACTCACACAGACACACACACACAGACACACACACAGACACACACACACACAGACACTCACACACACACTCTCACACACACACTCACACACACTCTCACACTCACATACACACACTCACACAGACACATACACACACACTCACACAGACACATACACACAGACACACACACTCACACAGACACACACACACTCACACAGACACAGACACACACACACAGACACACACCCGCCAGCTGCGGGTCAGAGGTGGCCTGCAGATTTGGAGACGGGCTGGGGGCCCCCAGCAGACTGACTTTATCAAATAAATACTCCCCCCCCCCCTGCAGTCTTGGATCAAGTCAGTTCTGTATCTCCTGCACTGAGTCTCTTTAGGTTGACACGGACTAATGTGAAGGTTATTGGGGGGCAGGGGAGCTGGCAAATCAGCAAATTCTATGTATTGTGTGGTTAGCCACCACCACCCTTTCGTTTTTCTTTTCTTTCTTTCTTTTCTTTTCTTGCTTTCTTTTCTTTTTTTTTTTTTTAACAGTAGTGTATGGAGAGACACAGGTAGACACCGGGATGCTAAACAAGTCACCGTGACTGGTGATAGTTTGTGGGCGAGTTCTTTTTCTACTTAGTTCCTCGTTTCTGGTTTTTCCTTTTTTTTAATTTTTATACTTATTTATTTTCCCTTTTGTTGCCCCTGTTGTTGTTTTTGTTGTTGTTGTAGTTATTATTGCTGTTGTTATTGATGTTGTTGTTGTTAGATAGGACAGAGAGAAATAGAGAGAGGAGGGGGAGACAGAGAGGGGGAGAGAAAGACAGACACCTGCAGACCTGCTTCACCACCTGTGAAGCGACTCCCCTGCAGGTGGGGAGCCGGGGGCTCGAACTGGGATCCTTACGCCGGTCCTTGCACTTTGTGCCTCGTGCACTTAACCCACTGCGCTACTCCCCCCCCCACTCCCATTTCTGGTTTTTCTATAGGAGAAGCAGTACTTAACAAATGGCCTGCCTTCCACCACCACCACTCCCATCCCAATGAAAAACGACTAAAATAGACTCCCCTCATCCAGAGAAGCAAGTAACAAGTCTCTTCAATTGCTCATAAAGGAAACACTGAGGCTTTTTCTCAGCGCCTGGGATGGCTAAGGAGTTCCTATGAACTGGAGAGTACATGAGTTTTTCCAAATTGAAACTATATTGAAGGAGTCCGTTGTGACACTGGATAAGGCTGGGCATTCTGTAAGAACAACGGCATGGCCTGTCCAGACGGATGAATGTGATTTTATTGTGAATGATACATAGTGTGTTCGTTATGTATCCAGAGGTCAGTTTTGTTACTCGTTTTGGAGAATAAGATTTGTAACTTGTACTAGAGACAGAAGTGTCTAAAAATTTTATAAATTAAAAAGGCACCCCAAAGCCCATTAACTGGCGACTAGAAGAAGCCCTTTATAAAAAAAAAAAATGCAGGACACACTGTAAAGATACAGGTAAATGTTTTCTGCTCACACTCCTTTCCATCAATCTGACAGAATAACTGGTAGTGGGCAGGCAGCAAGCCACCTCCCTTCTGGAGAGGGTTAAAAAGCTAATAATTTATATGAGAGACTGGCAACATGCTCTTTAAATCAAGGTCACTGAAATTGTCGCTGGATTTACTGACATCAACCATGTTGTTATTGCTCTGAGTGCCAGGTTTATGTAGAAAGCTCATCAGAACAGCAACACAGGTCACAGCTTAAGTCACTTCCCCTTACACTTAGTCTCCTTGGCTCACAGGGTCCAATGGCTTCCTCTCAAGTATTTTAAAAATCAGCATCTGGCCAGTGCTCTGAGGTTGAGGCTCCTCAACGTCACTGACAAGACAGTGATATCTAAACTAGTCAGTTGCTGAAACCAACATGTCCACATTTTTGGATTTTTCTCTCCACTGGCAAAGGAAAACATGGGGATTAGTCTTAAAGAACTGAGGTAGAACTCGATTATCTAAACAGTTTACCAAGCCACTATATGGTCCTACTATCTCTCATAATGGTCATTACAAACTGAACAAAAAGTAAATAAACATTTTGTGTAAATCAAGTACAGGATCAGGGATGGAAATCAAAGAGACAACTTCCAAGTAATGTGTAAATACATCTGGAACTAAACCCTGCTTTTCCTACAAGCTAAGTCTGGGAACAGCACATCAGACTTTGCTTGATGCCAAAGAAGCAGATGTTGAGGTTGGAGAGATAGATGACTCGGCTGGGAGCCTGCCTTGCTGGGTGTGCACCCCAGGGTGGAGCCCCCAGAACCACATTTAAGGGTGGGATGGCTCGAGTGCTGTGGTGTCTCTCATGCTCTCGAGAAGCAGATACTAAGAAATTGATCCCCTCATGGTCCGGGAGGTGGCACAGTGGATAAAACATTAGATCCTCAACTTGAGGATCTAATCCTGAGTTCGATCCCCAGCAGCACACGTACCAGAGTGATGTCTGGTTCTTTCTCTCCTATCTTTCTCGTGAATAAATAAATAAATTCTTTTAAAAAAAGAAAGAAAGAAAAGAAAAATTGGTTCCCTCTCACCATTGTACTGTTAACCTTGACCTCCCAACTTCCTCCTCTCTGCATATGTTCATATCTAAGCAAACCTGAGTCAAGCTAAACAGCACAAAGAAATTATGTCAAATGTTTCCTACTTTTCCCCAGAAGATTATGTTTTCTGCTGTGTTGAGATACCATCCAGGACTTCCTTCATAGAGAGTTCATGACAGCTTGCCACTTCCAAAACTGTATCCACTCCTGAGAGCAAGGTGGAGGTGGGGATCACCTTTCCTAAGAAAACAAGATAGTCAAACTTTATTCTCACGTGGCACCTCTAGGTTAATGGGGACCTCTCCATTGTCTAACTGTAAATTCTAGGGAAGCACGACGCGTAATAACTGTGGAGGGAGGGACCGTGAGATAGCTGAGTGGGTAGAGTGCCTGCCTTCCTGTATGAGAAACCCTGGGTTTAAGTCCTAGCACCACATGGGTACACTATGATTGGTGGAACAGTGCTGTGGTCTGTCTGCCCTCTCTTTGTCTACCTTTTTTTCATGGCTTACTCTTTCTCTGTCTAGGATTTAAAAACTGGACAGGGAGTGTTTTGCCACCTGGTAAAAAAAAAAAAATCACATGAATGTGGCCTTTGGTTCATTCTCCAATACCATATTACAATTATTATTATTATTGGAATAGTATCTGAGTTTTAGTATTGTTTGGTATTTATTTAGTACTGATAAATACTTTCATGTTTTTTGGGGGGATGGATTTTTGGCCTCCAGGGTTGTTGCTGGGGCTTGGTACCAGCACTATGAATCCACTGCTCCTGGAAGCTACTTTTTCCCATTTCATTGGGTAGGATTGAGAGAAATTGAGAGAGAAGGGGGAGATAAAGAGAAGAGAGAAAGGTAAGCACCTCTAGACCTGCTTCACCACTTGCAAAGTGACCCCTCTGCCCATAGGGCGCCAAGGGCTCCAACAGGGATCTTGGCACTGGTCCTTGTGTTTCATACTATGTATGCTTAATCCAGTGCTGCACCAAGCAGCCCCCCCTCATGTTTGTTCGTTTTCTAAGGCATATATGTGATAGTTTGCAGGAATTTCTTTAGGCTTTTTTAGAACCTTTATTATCTTTTTTTTTTTTTTTAATGAGAGAGATAAAGATCAGAGCACTTCGCAGCTCTGGCTAAAGGATGTGCTGGGGATTGAACCTCAGACCTCAGAGCCTCAGGCATATGCCTTTTGAAGAACTGTTATGCTATCTCCCCAGCCCTCCAATTTAAGTTTTTTAGCTACCTCTACACATGGACCTTTTGCTCATTTCTGACTAGTCAAGATGGGTTGGTGGAGACAGACATAAATGGCTTTTTTCAAAAAGAGGAAATTGCTCAGATTCAGGAAACAATTGCTGTTACTATACCCAACACAGGACATGCTTGCAATTAATCCCTCTTTTCCTGTGACATATAAAATACACTATGGGAGTTCCTTTAAATGTCTGAGGAAACATTTTGTCCAGGAGAACACCCGTAATGGCTCTGCTAAATTGAATTTATCTTTAATCCAAATCAAAAAGTTAATATAAACAGCATGTGAGGCAGGATGTTTCTCTTTTGGTGGTTTGCTCACTGATTTGACAAGACATGTTTAAGGTTATGATGCTCTGCTTCAAAATGTTTTTAAATAGCTGGGGAGCAGGGAGTGGCTCAGTGGGTAGAGCACAGGACTTGCGTGGAGTAGGGTCTAGGCTCCATCTGGGCACTGCATGTACCAGAGCAAAGCTGCTTCAAACCCTCTCCCTCTCCCTCTCCCTCTCCCTCCATCTCCCTCCCTCCCCCCCCCACACTAAGTATATCTTAAAGGATCTATACATCTATATATGGTTTTCAAATATTTTTATTGTGGACCATCAAAAGTTTTAAAATATGTAACTTGAGGTGGTGGTGTTGTAACTGGTAAAGTGCATAAGTTCTCAAGCTCAAGTTCAAGCCTCCTGGTCCCCACCTGCAGTGGGGGAGAGCTTCTCAAACAGTAAAGCAGGCTACAGGTGTCTCTCTGCCTCTCTCCCTCTCTCCCCCCACCTCTTTGCCTATTTCTATCGCTATCATACTTAAATTTTAAAAAATAATAACATTTTTAAAAATTAATGAGGGCCAGGAGGTGGCACACCTGGTTAAGTGCTCAAATTACAGTGCGCAAGGACCCAGGTTCAAGCCCCCGGTTCCCACCTTGGGGTGGGGGGGTTTCTTAAGTGGTGAAGCAAGGCTGCAGGTGTTTATCTCCCTTTCTATCCAGTAATAAATAAAATTTAAAAAACACTTAATATAATTTTTCAAATTCCAGTAACTTGGGATTTTTAATATATGAGTGTACACACATATTTTTTCATAAGGTGTTTTAAGATAAAAATATTTTAATCTGTGGTTACAGCAAGTTGCTACTATATTACTATTAATAAATCATGTTGCATGACATTGACTTCTTTTCTTTCAAGATTTAGTAACTTTAAAAAAAATCTTTATTTGTCTATTGGATAGAGACAGACAGAAATTGAGAGAGAAGGGGATGATAGAGAGAGAGAGAGAGAGACCAAAAGACAGCTGCAATTCTGCTTCACCACTTGTAAAGCTTTCCCCCTGCAAGTGGGGACCAGTGGCTCAAACCTGGGTCCTTGGACATTATACCATGTGCGCCCAACCAGGTGCGTCACCACCCCAAGACTGACTTCTTTACTCTGCAGATGTTTTAACCTATGTGCCTCAAACTCTTTCAAAACTAAATGTTTAGTCATCAGATTTAAGACTAATATACCCCTTATCATAAAGGAAATTTTCTTTAAAAGTGACTTCTAATCTAAATCTAATTCCCAAATGAAATGGGCTTGCTCTAAACAAACTAGATTTGGGGCCACGTACAAGTCTTTTGTTGTGGGCGTCGGGCGGTGGCGCAGCGGGTTAAGCGCACGTGGCGCAAAGCGCAGGGACCGGCGTAAGAATCCCGGTTCGAGCCCCCGGCTCCTCACCTGCAGGAGAGTCGCTTCACGGGCGGTGAAGCAGGTCTGCAGGTGTCTATCTTTCTCTCCCCCCTCTGTCTTCCCCTCCTCTCTCCATTTCTCTCTGTCCTATCCAACAACGAATTGTGTCAACAAGGGCAATAATAATAACCACAACGAAGCTACAAGGGCAACAAAAGGGGGGGAAAATGGCCTCCAGGAGCGGTGGATTCATGGTGCAGGCACCGAGCCCAGCAATAACCCTGGAGGAGGAAAAAAAAAAAAAAGTCTTTTGTTGTTTCCTACATGACTGAAAGTGATAAACTGAATGGCAGTACATACAGTATGGAGAAGTTCTCTAGATATATTTTTGTGTAACTTCAAGGGGCCAAGATGACTTTGTGTATACTTCAGAAACAGAGTGAATATATCCATCCCCACTGTCACCTATTTTTCATTTTTTAAAGATTTATTTGTATTAATGAGAGAGAAATCCCAGAGACTGGTAAGCTTACTTATAGTGGAGTCAGTCACATGCAAAGTCACGGAAGTGAGCTTGCGGCTCCTATATGCTGAGGGGATCTTTCTAGCCCCCTCTACTGATTGCCTGTTCTTTTCCCCTTTTCCCCTATTCTCTCTCTCTCTCTCTCTCTCTCTCTCTCTCTCCCTCTTCCTCCCTCTCCCTCCCCCTCCCCTCTCCCTCTCTCCCCCCCTCTTTTGATGAAAGCCAAAGATACTTGTGTGAATCTGATTATTCTGCAGTTGAGGGGTACTCTCTGCAACTTGTCTGGTCTTACTGGAGAGTATACAAACCAGCACTCTTGAGAGTCACTACCCAGGGAGACAGTGTAGAGGCAGCACATAGGACTTGCAGGCAAGAGATCCTAGGTTCAATCCCCAGCCCCACCAACAACCAGAACTCTGGTCAAAACAATAAAATCTAACTGTAAGAGGTATCCTGGCTCTCCCAGGTG
>NC_080177.1:6034265-6077763 GCF_950295315.1 Erinaceus europaeus
AAACAGAGAGAAAGTGAGAGAGGAAGAGGGAAATAGGGAGGGAGAGAGAGAGACAGAGAGAGAGAGACAGAGAGAGATACACCTGCAGCCCTGCTTCACTCATGAAGCTATCCCCCTACAGGTGGGGACCGGGGACTTGAACCGGGGTCCTTGCACATTGTAACCTGTGGGCTCAACAGGTGTATCACCACCTGGAACCCCCACCCCCACGCAATACTGCCAAGTCCCCTCCCTGGCCCAAGTTTCTTTTCTTTAAGAGACAGAGAGCAGAGAGATAGCACAGCACTGCTTCACCATCCTTGGGTGGGATTCATGGTTCAACCATGTGGTGCTGGGGCTCAAGCTCAGGGCTTTGTGCTGGGTGCACTACCTCCTGTTCCCAAGGGGGGCGGTGGCAAGTCTAATGAGCTTCCTGTGGGGTGCCCAAGCCCTGTCTCTTCTCTTCCCCATCCCACCTCCTGTGCAAAGTACGCTCATGGGGATGGCTCAGTGGATAAGGCATTAGACCCTCAAGCACGAGGTCCCAAGTTCGATATCCAGCATTGCACATGCCAGAGGGATGCTCTGGTTCTCTCTCCCTGTCCACCTCCTTATTCATAAATAAATGAATCTTTAAAAGCTGAACTGAGGGCGTCGGGCGGTGGCACAGTGGGTTAAGTGCATGTGGTGCAAAGCGCAGGGACAGGTGTAAGGATCCTGGTTCGAGCCCCCGGCTGGCTCCCCACCTGCAGGGGAGTCACTTCACAGGTGGTGAAGCAGGTCTGCAGGTGTCTATCTTTCTCTCCCCTTCTCTGTCTTCCCCCCCTCTCTCCATTTCTCTCTGTCCTATCCAACAACAAACAACATCAACAATGGCAATAATAATAACCACAACAAGGCTACAACAACAAGGGCAACAAAAAGGGAGAAAAATGGCCTCCAGGAGTGGTGGATTCATGATGCAGGCACAGAGCCCAGCGATAACCCTGGAGGGAAAAATAAATAAATAAATAAATAAATAAATAAATAAATAAATTTTAAAAAGCTGAACTGAGGCACCAGGAGTGGCGCACCTGGTTAAGCTCACACATTACAGTGTGCAAGGACCCTGACTCCCACCTGCAGGGCAAAAGCTTCACGAGAGGCGAAGCAGGGCTGCAGGTGTCTCTCTGTCTCTTTCCCTCTCTATCTCCTCCTCTTAATTTCTTTCTGTCTCTATCCAATAAAATGAAATAAAATAAGAAGTGAGGCCCAGATATGCCGCAGGCTGGCTGAGAATCCCACTGACTTCACCAGCCCTGAAATCCAGTGTCCATTGGGGGTGGGTGGGGTGGAGGCAAGACTTCACTAGCAAAGCCAACTTCTCCACCGGCAGGACACCAGCAAGTCTCTGCTCAGTGTCTCTGCTTCCCTATCTAGTTCTTGGCAGGGGCTAGAGCGGAGGCCATGGGTTTTACATGGCTTGAGTGAGTCCTGCAGAATCTCTGAAAGCTGAAAGCTGGCTGTCTCCTTGGGCTTCTCCAGGCAGAGGGGGGAAAAAAAAAATAAAAAAGACCCCAAACCTGGCTTTCAAATGGTTTCCTCTTTCTAATGGAAATCAGGGGAGAGGACTGATGGTCTGGGATCCTTCAGAGCAAGAGACTGGTGACAAAGTGCTCAGCCCAACTGGCCACTGTCTTTCCTGAATAAAAGGTTAGATGTCTGGTTAGACCCTGTGTTCTGACTTGACTCTTAGAATGTGTGGTGGCCTTGTAACTATCCTAGATTAACTGGGGTCCCAAAAGCACAGCCTCACATGCTTCACCTCTGAGCTGACTGTCCGACTGCCTTCTATCACCTCTGAGCTCACATCAACCTTTGGAACAGTTGCTAGTTCTTACAAAGCCGTATCTTTCCTTTCTGGGGACACTTCCCCTACATGGTCATGGTGAGGAGGCTCAGTGCTGGATTTTTTTCTTTTCTTTTTCTTTTCTTTTTTTTTTTTTTGGCTTAGACCTATGATATTCGATCTGATTTATAGAAACATTGTGCTTTGAAATGAGAAGACATTGCACCCCCCGCAGGCTTGGAGGTGTCTTCAAAGAATCCTGGCATTGTCTGATACAATGTGGTTCCAAGAGAGAAGACCTAGACCTACTGGCCGGCAGATTCCCTCTGGGGTCCCGCCAAGGCCTGGCTGGGCCGTCCCGGGGAGCTCCACTGTGCTGGGATTCTGCTGTTTGGAAGTGTAACAGCTGGCTCACATCTGCTTATGATATCAGGGATGTCTGGGCTCGAAGCGTTTCTTTCATACAGTGCTGGGGTTGTTCTGCAGGGTGGGGGTGGTGGAGTGCTTTCTGCTTGTGGGCTTTATCCAGCAGACCTGCATAAGGACCTGGGTTCAAGACAAACGCCCATCTCCGCCTGTAGAAAGAAAATATCCTAAGCAGTCAAGCAGGGCTGCAGGCATCTCTCTCTCTCCTTCCCTCCTTTCCCTCTCACTATCCCTCTTGCTTCCTCCTCAATTTCTCCCTGTCTCTGTCCATAAAAACCAAAATTAGATGATAAGGGTTTCTTTGAGAAAAATGGCTCAGTTTATAGCACAGTTAGCAGCATCCCTGGGCTCAGCTTTGCCTGCCTGCCCCTCACAAAATTTGGACCTCCACAGGCTCCATCCTCCCTCCCCCAAGGGCAAGTCATTGGGGTTTGTTTTAGATGCACCATTCTGGTTTTATGGATGTTAGAAATAGTGTCCACCCCCAGCCCCCCAGCTCCATCATTAAAAAAAAAATATATATATATATATATGGCATATCAGGGTCCATTATATTTTTATATTATATATATAAATATATATATATATATATGTGTATATATATATATATATATATATATATGTCGCATATAATGGCACATGGGGCTAAGTGCACAGAGTATGAAGCACAAGGACATGTGTGAGATCTTTCTTTCTCCGTCTCTACCTCCCTCTGCTCTCTCAATTTCTTTCTGTCCTATCCAATAAAATGGGAAAAAATGGCTGCCAGGAGCAGTGGAATTGTGGTGCTGCCATCAAGCCCCAGCGATGACCCTGGAGGCGACATATATATTGCTGGAACCTGGGTCCTCATGCATTGCAATGTGTCTTCCACCAGGCGCACCACCACCCGGCCCTTCCTGCTCCATCTTGACAGCGACCTCAGATTCTGCTTCAGTGTGTGAAGCACCTGCTGCCCACAGCCTCCCCCCAACACACACACACACGCATGCACGCACACACGCACACACACACATACACACGCACGCACACATACATGCACATACACAGTCACACACACATACACACATGCACATACATGCACACACATGCACACACACACACATACTCACATACATGCATACACATACACACGCACACGCACATACGCGCACACACGCACACACACGCACACACAAACACGCACACACAGAGACACACACATACACACGCACATACACACACACATACACACACACACACACACACACACACACACACACCTGTCCCCCACTGGATGCACACCAGCCAACCCTGGCTCACTTGCATCTCTCTCTCTCTCTCTCTCTCACCTACAACCCTCCCACACACACAAGTTCACCCCCCACACCCCTTGTTAAACTTCTGAGGCAGCACAACCCCAGGACCATAAGCGCATTAGCAGTGGTTCCAGCAGCCTTTAAGCTGGACATGAATCACGGTGTGACTTAATGCACCACAGACACCAAGTATTCAAAAGCGTCGTCTATTCCATCGATGTGGGCAAAGTGCTTCTCCAGCATTCTGCAAGCACTGACTTCAGCTCTCAAGAGAGAAATATCTTTGTTGTTAAAAAGAAAAAAGAGGCAGGAGGGGGGTAAGTTGGCTAGAGGAGGGAGGACTGGATGGCTTTTTTTGTTTTCTTGAAGAGCTATTTGGCAGTATATATACAAAGCTTTTGATCTAGTAATTAGACCTAACCTTGGAAATTATTGTATGGCGATAGTAAGAGAGTAGGGGCAGAAATCTGTTTGAGAATGTTCCCCATGGCATTACTTGTAACTGTGCAAAGATGGAATCAGTTTCAATGTGACGCATAAGTTGCACTGTGGTCCCGTCACCTGTCTGTTGAGGTCTTGTGTACCGCCAGAATAGACACGGTCCCATCCTGATGAGCAGTGAGCCTGTTAGCCCTGTGGCACTGAGAGCACTCGGGACGAAATCAGTGACAAAATCAGGTTATAACAAGTAGCCGCAGTCCAATGCAACAGTTCCAAGTTCAAGGCCCTAAAATTGATTCTGTATATGTCCCAGCTGTGTTCTGCTTTCCTCTCTTACTATTAATAAAGAAACAAATAAGTCTTCTTTTTTTTAATTAAAATTTTTTATATTTATTTTCCTTTTTGTTGCCCTTGTTTTTTATTGTCGTTGTAGTTATTATTATTGTTGTTGTTATTGATGCCGTCATTGTTGGATAGGACAGAGAGAAATGGAGAGAGGAGGGGAAGACAGAGGGGGGAGAGAAAGACAGACACCTGCAGACCTGCTTCACCGCCTGTGAAGTGACTCCCCTGCAGGTGGGGAGCCGGGGGCTTGAACCAGGATTCCTATGAACAAATAAGTCTTCTAAAATATCTTCTCTTGAGAACAAGAATAAGAGGTGAGAGACAGAAAACAAATCAACTGATCACCTCTTCCGTACAATGGTGCCAGAGATTGAACCTGGGGCCTCTGAGGCCTTGTCCATGCAAACGGGTGTTCTGGGAGCCTGAGTTACCGCCTCAGCCCTACATAAATCATTATAAACAAACAGAAGAAATAGCATTGTTGTCATTTGCTTCCTAGTACAAAGGTTTTTTTGGTCACTTTATTATTATTATTTATTTATTTTCCCTTTTGTTGCCCTTGTTTTTTTATTGTTGTTGTAATTATTATCGTTGTTCTTATTGATGTCGCCATTGTTAGATTGAACAGAGAGAAATGGAGAGAGGAGGGGAAGACAGAGAGGGGGAGAGAAAGATAGACCTGCAGACCTGCTTCACCGCCTGTGAAGCGACTCCCCTGCAGGTGGGGAGCCGGGGGCTCAAACCAGAATCCTTAAGCTGGTCCTTGAGCTTTGTGCCACATGCACTTAAACCGCTGAGCTACCTCCCGGCTCACTTGGTCATTTTTTATTTGTGATTAATAGTGGGTTACAAGACTGTAAGATCAGTGTATAGTTTCACACCGTACGCACCACCCAAGTTCTGGGTCCACATCCTCCCCCCACACACACACACAGATAACCTCCATAGTTCTCACAAAGTATTGGAGACTTTTGCTTGCTTCTGTTTTGTTTGCTTTGCAAATTCAAGTGTATCAGTTCTCGAGGTTCCACATATGAGTGAAACCATCAAGCAGTTACTGATTGTTTCATTATTATTATTTTTGCTCACAATACTCACCGCCAGTTCCATACATTTTTTCCCAAAGGACATGGTATAGTCTTTTTGATTGCAGAGTAGTAGTAATCCCTGGAGTATATACTTCATATTTTCTTTATCAAGTTATCTGTCGGTGGGCATTTAGGTTGCTTCCACTCTTTGGCTACTGTGAGGAATGCAGCTGTGAACATAGGAACACAGTATTAGGATCACAAGGTACAACTTGTTTGTAATTTGTCATCATAGAAAGTTATTTCAAGAAGCACAAACCTTTTCCTATAAGGTCAGTGTGAAACCACAGATAGCTTATTAAAAAAAAACAAAACTCTGTCACCTGCAGGAGAGTCGCTTCACAGGCAGTGAAGCAGGTCTGCAGGTGTCTGTCTTTCTCTCCCCTTCTCTGTCTTCCCCTCCTCTCTCCACTTCTCTCTGTCCTTTCTAACAAAGATAACATCAATAACAACAACAATAATAACTACAAAAACAATGAGAAAAAACAACAAGGGCAACAAAAGGGAAAATAAATATAAAAAAAGTTTAAAAATATATTACTCAGGTTGTATTCCACCGAAGTAAAGGGCTAGGGGGAGTGTTCAGGTTCTGGGTATGATGGTTGAGGAGGACCTAGGTAGGGAGGGTGGTTACAGTGTTATGTGGAAAACTGAGAAATGTTTCACATGTACCAACTACTGTACTTTTTAAACAAATAACTATTTTTTAGTTTTATTTATTAAGTTTTTCGTATTTTTTTTCTTCCAGTGTTATTGCTGGGGCTCGGTGCCTGCACCATGAATCCTCTGCTCCTGGAGGCCACTTTTTTCCCCTTTTGTTGCCCTTGTTTTATCATGGTTGTGATTATTATTATTGTTATTGATGTCATTGTTGTTGGATAGGACAGAGAGAAATGGAGAGAGGAGGGGAAGACAGTGAGGGGGAGAGAAAGACAGATACCTGCAGACCTGCTTCACCGCCTGTGAAGTGACTCCCCTGCAGGTGGGGAGCCAGGGGCTTGAACCGGGATCCTTAAGCCAGTCCTTGCACTTCACGCCATGTGCATTTAACCTGATGCACCACCACCCAGCCCCCTTATTTATGCATTTTTAATGACTGATATAAAGATGCATACAGAGCATTATTAGATCCCTGTTCAGCTCTGGCACGTGGTGGTGGTGGAGAATTGAACCTGGGACTTTAGAGCCTCAGGCATGAAAACATTTTGCAGAACTATTATGCTGTCTCTCCAGTCCCACAACTACCGTATCTTAGGGTCGATTATAAACCATTAACTCCCCCCCCCAATAAAGAACAATAATCATTACTTGAGGTGGCAGCCTGCTGGTGGACACCCCCCCACCCAGATCCTCCTCCTCCCTGGTACCCCGCAAGGCAATAATGAGACCCTGAGGCCGCTGACTTGGGTAGGTTAACTGGACCCAGTCATCATGAACCCAGCAATCCGTGAGCCACTGAGCTGGGAGCAGAGGCGTCTGATCCGATAGGAGCTTGGGAAGTCAAAGGCAAAGCTGCATCTGCTCACAGCTCCCTTACCCCCACATACAAGGAGGTGCTGGACTTGGGGGTGGGGAGCCCCAAGAGCCCTTTCAGCCCATCCTACACAATTTTCCTTTCATGATGAACGGATTTCACACACTATCACGCTCCTATTTTTTGCCTGTGTTGTGACCTGTGTGTGTGTGTGTGTGTGTGTGTGTCTGTGTGTGTCTGTGTGTAACTGTCTGAATGACTGAATTGGGTCACTGCTTTACAAATCCACTTGTCAGCCTGTTGCCTGTGGCAATGACTGGAAATATGTGGCAGCTCATGCTGAGGCCAGTGGACTGAGCCGTACCTGTGTGTCCTGAGGCCTGCAAACTTCTCCAAACTGCAGTGAGGAAGAGCAGAACTTATTGTGCCAAGTGTTCATGGACCCCTCCCCCCCGGGACTCTCACAGTGAGAGTCCATGCCCTGTGGAAAACATGCATTTAGGAAGTGAATCTTCTGGGAGCCGGGCTGTAGCACAGTGGGTTAAGCGCAGGTGGCACAAAGCACAAGGACCGGCATAAGGATCCCGGTTCGTGCCCCCGGCTCCCCACCTGCAGGGGAGTCACTTCACAGGCGGTAAAGCAGGTCTGCAGGTATCTGTCTTTCTCTCCCCCTCTCTGTCTTCCCCTCCTCTCTCCATTTCTCTCTGTCCTATCCAACAACAGCAACATCAATAACAACAATAACTACAACAACAATGAAAAAACAACAAGGGTAACAAAAAGGGAAAATAAATATAAAAAATTAAAATAAAATAAAGAAAGTGAATATTCTTCTCAAACTGGGTCTTTTAAAATTATCAAGTCAGATTGCTGTTTCCAACTCTGATGTATTATCTCATCAAAACCCAGGGAATGTGTGTTATTATCTCTGCTTATAATCCAATTATTTAAAAACACTGTCTCTGAGTGGCACTGTGGGGTGATCAGGGTTGGAACTGTTAAAAAGCCAGACATGGTTCCATTTTTTAGGACAGTACTTAGGGGAATTCACAGCATTGAAATAGCTGGTGGGTGCTTATTAGAACAAAGTTTTGTTTCTTTAGTGCCAGCCTTTGCTTCATATTTCTGGATTTCTCTGACCATTGATTTTTTTAAAAAAAGATTCATTTACTTAAGAGAAAGAGAGGAGAGAGAGAGATGGAACTGGAGCATCACTGTGGCCCATGAAATGCCATGAATGGAACTCAGGACCCCAAGCTTGAGAGTCCAACACTTTAATATGCCACCTCTTGGGCTGTAACTATTGACAATTTAATCACCTATTCCCAGTGGACTCTTTTCTTTTTTAAATATTTATTTATTCCCCCCCTTTTTTTTGTCCTTGTTGTTTCATTATTGTTGTAGTTATTATTGTTGTCGTCATTGTTGGATAGGACAGAGAGAAATGGAGAGAGGAGGGGAAAACAGAGAGGGGGAGAGAAAGATAGACACCTGCAGACCTGCTTCATTGCTTGTGAAGCAACCCCCTTGGCAGGTGGGGAGCCGGGGGCTTGAACCTGGATCCTTATGCTGATCCTTGCATTTTGTGCCACCTGCGCTTAACCTGCTACTGCCCGACTCCCTCTTGTTTTCTTTTGACATCACACACACACACACACACACACACACACACACACACACACACCCCACACACACACACACACACACAGAGAGAGAGAGAGAGACCTGCATCACTTCACCACTTAGGAAGCTTTCCCCTTGCAAGTAAGACTGGGGACTTGAACCCCGGTCCTTGCACATGGCAGTATGGGCACTTAACCAGGTATTCCACAACCCAGCCCCTTTAAGTGGATTTTGACTGTGGGGAAGTTCACTATGTCCATTAAAGGGCCATGTGAGGTGGCCCCTTCCCTCTGAGCACTAGCCCTGGACCTTGCTCTCCGCAGAGGAATACATGGTTTGTCTGCTTTCTCTCTTCCATCGCTGTAAAAATGATCATATCAAAGGTTCCCCTGTTCCTGAACAGTTTACCCAAAGAACAAACAGTGTACTTGATTAGACCTCTCAGGGGAGGAAATTGTACCAAAAAAAAAGGGGGTGGGGGTTGATGGTATGGATGAAATTGAGAGAAGTTTCTAGAAAACTCTGCTTCTGGTTCTGAGTGAGCAGTTAACTCTGGGAAGTGAGAATGAGGCATGAACACAAACCCAGAGGGAACTCAGTAGCTCCAGATTAATCTAACCACCACGTCTTGGAAGAATCCAGAAGGATCAGTGAAGGATACCATTATGAGTCCCTTTGCAAGCCTGCATCGTTCCTCCCCTGTGAGAGCTCAGCGGAAGGAAGGTCTGTTGTCTTCGTTTGCTGACGATTGCCTGGCCAAGTGTAAAGTGTGCACTTTATTTTCTTGCCACTGGAAGATTTAATAACGGCGAGAACGTAATAAAAATCGTGGAAGCCAAGTTCAGGCATTCACCTTGAGCCATCCCTCCTCCCGTCTATTCCTGAACATGTTTCTGACACATGGAAATTCTCTTGCATTTGGCAGCTACTTGCTGAGCCCTTTTTGGAACTGGAATGCTCTTGTCATTTGATGCTATGCATCTTTTATTTTAGTGCTAAGAAGATATAGGCATTTCTTGATGAAAAGTACTGAACTTGTAACACGTAGCCCTATTGTGTATTTCAGATACAAAGTTGGGAGATGAGAGCGATGGATGATGGGAGAAACAGGAGCCCAGGTCTGCCCCAGTGATTTCTGTTTAATGAAAACTGCCCTGGAATTAGCGACAGGGAACCTCAATTTAAATACTCTCTTTGCCCTTTGAACCCATCACTTAACTTCCCTGAGCTTCAGCTCTGCCACTGGAAAATGGAATTGCAACATCTAAGAGGGATGTTGAAAGGCTGAAATAGAATACTCCTGGGGATGTACCTGCTATGTTCTCAATATGTGCCGGTTGGATTTATCTGTGACTGCTGAATCAGTGCTTCTATTTTTAGAAGATTCTCAGTCACTTAACTTAATTAGTTAATTTATGGGCCTTCCACATGTGTAGTTTCACTGCTCCTGGCTGCTTTTTCATTCAGATAGGGGGAGATCAGAGATTAGGGGTGGAGAAAGAGAGAGAGGGAGAGGGAGAGAGAGAAGGAGAGAGAGAGAGAGAACACAGCACTAGAATATCTTCTGGTGCCATAATATTTCCTTTTTGAAAAAAGATAGTTTCTCCTATCATATTTTTAAAACATTTTTTAAAGATTTTATTTATTTATTCATGAGAAAGATAGGAGGAGAGAGAGAAAGAACCATCACTCTGGTATATGTGCTGCCAGAGGATTGAACTCAGGACCTCATGCTTGAGAGTCCAATGCTTTATCCACTGCGTCACCTCCTGGACCACAGAACATTTTTATTAACTTTCTTAATTGGATAGAGATAGTCAGAAATCGAGAGGGAAAGAGGAGATAGAGAAGGCTCGAAAAGCTTTCCCCCCTGGGAGCTCGAATCTGGGTCCTTGCGCATTGTAACATGTGCTCTCAGGTGTGCCACTGCCCAGTCCCGCATGGTATTTCCTGTGTAATGTCTGCATTGCATTCAGACCTGCGGCAGGTGCGCTGTAAATCAGGGGCCCTACCCATTTCCTGTCTCTGTGCTCATGGAGTCCTTAGTTCCCTCACTCAGGCAGATAGACTAGCACTTGAATTTTCTTTGCTTATCAGAATCGTCTTCTCTAAATGAAATCTGAGAGACCCCATGTTCAGCAGATTAAATTGTGGGGAAAATCTGAAGTCGGGTTTGAGGGGTTGGGGGTTCTGCTGATTCTGTCCTGGGGTTTCCAGAATGCCACGGACTACTTCTCATCTGAATTCTATGAATGTGGTTTATCTATTTTCTTTTTATTTTATATTAGTGGTTTACAGTCAACAGTAAGTACAGTAGTGTATATAAGTGTAGTTATTTCTCAGTTTTCTGCATAACATTCTAAGACCCCTACCTAGGTCCTCCTCCACCATTGTGTTCCAGGACCTGACAGCCTCCCCTCTTCCAGGGTCCTTTACTTTAGTGCAATACAACAAGAACATGCTTCTTTACACCTCAGATTATCCCAGTCCTTCCCTATCACATTCAAACTGAAGGAACCAAGAGTCCTGCCAAGACAGCCTGGCTCCAGCTCATCCACCGGTAACATCTCGGGCCAGTTATTTAACCTGAATCTTAGTTTCTTTATCTGTAACCCAGAAGTGGTGATCTAGGCAATAATGCCACATCAGATGCAGGTTTCACCCAGCGGGTCTGAAAGCAGCAATTGGCTGGCACAAGAGACCTGGACGCTGCTGGCCCGGCTCTATCTGTATTCCACCACTAGGTGGCGCCAGCGGGTGGTTGGCGGGTGATTTCCCTTCCAGCGGCTTGAACTCTGTGGTGGCGCTTCAGCTGAGCGGATGTTCACACTTCCTCCAGCTTAATTCCAAAGTTCCAGCCCAACAGCAGCTTCTTTCCATTTTTCTCCATGGCAGAAATTTCCAGAGGTGGCAACCCTCTACATTGCTTCTCTCTCTGTCTTCTCAATGTCTTCTTTTGGTAGCATTTCTATCACCTGCGTAGCTGAGTTTCTGCATTAACATCTCTTTTCATTTTTAGAGATTTTAAAAATGTTACTGCTTTAACATTAGTTTGCAAAATGATAAAATTCAGGAGCACAGTTTCACCCACCATCAAACTTCCTGTTAACCCTCACCCAGACAATCACTGTCTTGAAGAAATCTAAGATAAATCTAAGAGATTTATTGTTTACTTATCTATTCCACACACCACATAACATTGAAATGATCCAATAGCTGTCTTTCCTTTTTTAAAATTTTATTTATAAAAAGGAAACACTGCCAAAACCATAGGATAAGAGGGGTACAACTCCACACAATTCCCACCACTAGAACTCCATATCCCATCCCCTCCCTTGATAGCTTTCTGCCAATCCCAGTTCGGGTGCTAGTTGCCAGGCTAGCTTCGCAGGTGGGAGAGAGACGACCAGGGACTCATGGCTGAGCTGGGAACGCAGTTCAATCTTTATTGACCAACGGGGATGCAGTTCGATCTTTATAGATGAGGAATGCAGTGCAAGCTAGCTATCTCTAATCACAATCCTGTCCTTATATATCTCATGAGGCAGAAGTGTCAGGTCAGAAGAGGAAGTACATAGGATGGGGGTGGGGAGAAGGAAAAAGCGCACGAACCAGTGGGGATTAAACCAGTGCGGGCAAAACAATGATTATGTAAATAGACCACAGCGGCAAGCAATGCAACAGAAGGGGTCTTAGAAGCAGAATTTAGAAGCAGACCAACAGCTTTCCTATTCTTTTATTTATTTATTTTTTGCCTCTAGGGTTATTGCTGGGGCTGGATGCCTGCACCACAAATCCACTGCCGTGGAGGCCATTTTTTCCCCTTTTGTTGTCCTTGTTGTTTTATCATTGCTGTGGTTATTATTGTTGTTATTGTTGCTGTCGTTGGGTAGGACAGAGAGAAATGGAGAGAGGAGGGGAAGAGAAAGATAGACACCTGCAGATCTGCTTCACCACCTGTGAAGCGACTACCCTGCAGGTGGGGAGATGGGGGTTCGAACCGGAATCCTTATGCTGGTCCTTGAGCTTCGTGCCATGTGCGCTTAACCTGCTGGGCTACAGCCCGACTCCCAGCTTTCCTATTCTTTAACCCTCCACTGTACATGGACACTGGCAGGTGGATCCATACCTCCAGGGTTTTCTATTTTTTTCCTAGTGGGGTAGGGCTCTGGGCAGATGAGTTTCCGGGACACATTGGTGAGGTCATCTGCCAGGGGAAGTCTGGATGGAATCATGGTAACATCTGCTGCAAGTTGGTGACTGAAAGGCAGTGACATATGAAGGACAAAATGTTTAATAAACAGGAACCAGAAAGCAGGAGCAGCCCAGATGAGGATAAGGATTTTAGGGTGGAAAGAAGCTATGAAGTCTCTTTTAGGTATGTTCCTAACAGCCCTAACTTTGATAGCTGCAAGGCATTGAACACCGACATTGCCGAAGCTACGTACTGTGGCAGCAGACAACACAGTCTCGAACGCCCCTCGAAGGACAGCATCCTGCCCATTTGCCCAGTAGGTCTGCCTTGTAAATGCTTAGTCTCCTTTTTCACAAAGATCTTGGATACCTGGGTGAAGGAGATCACATAGGTTCAATTCTCCCCATCACCATAAACCAGAGCAGTGCAATGAGCAGTATTCTGGAAATCACACACACACACACACACACACACACACACACACACACACACACACACACACACACACCTACCTTTTATACCCTTTCTGGACACCAATGCAAATGATGTGGCTGGGGGAGAAATATGGAAACACGGCTGAATGTGAAAGTCGCCAAGACCCTCCACCGAGCCCCGTTGAATAATCCCCACGACCATCGGTCCATCCAGACAGTCTTTCAGCTCCAGGAGTGAAAAAAAAATGGGGGCATATGGCTCAGAAAAACACACCTTAGATTTCACAATCTCTTGCCAGTGGCTCTGGGCTACCACGGAGAGAGGTCACCAGGGGTTACAGATCCTCTATGTTAAAAGAGTTTGAACTTGAGGAACCCAGGTGGTGGTGCACGTGGTTGAGTGCACATGTTATAGTGCACAAGGACCCGGGTTGGAATCCCCAACCTGCAGGGAGAAAGTTTTGAGAGTGGTGAAACTGTGCTGCAGGTGTCTGTCTCTTTCCCTCTTTGTCTCCCCCTACCCTCTTAATTTCTGGCTGTCTCTATCCAGTGAAGAAAGACAATAAAAAATAAATAAATAAAAAGAGCTTGAACTTGAGCTCCATGGAGGGGCTTCAGGAAGTAGATGAATTTATCAATATGTATATGTGTGCATTCCAAGCAAGTGGTCTCTCTCCATTAGATTAATTAATTAATTATTGGATAGAGGCAGAGAGAAATTGAGAGGAGTGGGGGAGATACAGAGGGAAAGAAACAGAGAGCCACCTGCAGCCCTGTTTCACCAGTCATGAAACTTTCTCCCTGCAGGTGGGGACCAGGGGCTTGAACCTGGGTCCTTGTGCATTGTAATGTGTGCGCTTAACCAGTGTGCCATCGCTGGCCCCTTCTCCATTAGATTCTTACAGGGGTGCATGCTTCCCAAAGAACACTCACAGCTGGAGATTTGCTTGTGGGTAAGTGTCATTCTTGTTGAAAAGTGACTCTTCCTCCAAGTCCCTCAATCCTTGGAGACCTTGAGCAAATGGTTAAGATTCATCTGTAAAACAGGGGTGGTAATAATAACAACTCATTGGGTGGGTGGGAGCGTTAAATAAAGGGATCTTCCCAAGCACTTAGGAGAATGCCTGTGTACCAACAAGCCTTACAGTCATGTTTTTAGAATAACTTGAGTCCCCATGTTCCTATGGATGGCAGCTCCAATGAGAAAAATCAAAGTCCCTAGATGAACAATAGCAGACTTGACAAGCAGCCCGGACTACCCCTGACATTTTTAATATCGCAATCCTCCCCCAGGCCAGCATGCTGCATCTACACAGGGAGCAGAGTGTATCTAGGTCACTTCAGGAATGAATGAGAAGGGATGATGTGGGAAGCATTGCGATCAAAGTGACTCAAGGTGATTCTGCAGCAAGTAAGGACATTCTTTGACAGGGTAAAAATGGAAATTCTGTGGGATACATGCTTGTCAGAGCCCAGCCAGAAATTGCTTTAATTTTCAGTTGAGGGATTCTTTTTCTTTTCATTTGGGACATGTAACCAGAAGGAATTGTGACTGTCTTAGTCTTTTCTCACAGCTTTCTTCAGAACACACACTCAGACACACCCACACCCCTCCCTGGACCCCCGCCTAAGACAGTTCCACATCATGACTTCTCCTTCTTTCTCCTTCTCCTTCCCATTCTCCTCCTCCTCCTCCTCCTCCTCCTCCTCCTCCTCCTCCTCCTCCTCCTCTAACTCCTCCTCCTCTTCTTCTTCTTCTCCCTCCTCTTCCTTTGCCTCCAGGGTTATTGCTGAGGCTCGGTGCCTGCACTACAAATCCACTTCTCATGGTGGCCATTTTCCCCATTTTATTGGATAGGACAGAAAGAAACTGAGAGAGGAGGGGGGAGATAGAGAGGAAGAGAGAAAGATAAATGTCTGCAAGTTGGCTTCACCACTTGTGAAGCATCACCCCTGCAGGTGGGGAGCCGGGGGCTCAAACCCGGATCCTTACTCGGGTCCTTGTGTTTCTTACTGTGTGTGCTCAGCACCACTCGGCTCCGCATCAGTACTTCTCACCTGTGCACATGGTGTAAAGGAGGCAGTCAGTCCCTAGAAACCGTATTTCAAACTTCAGATGGAGACTTTCTGCTCTTTTCCTTCTTCACTTTCAGTGGAGTATCCACGAGATCTCTGTTTTTTATCAGAAAACAAGCTGTCACTAGATGGCTTTGCTCAGCTACAGGCTGATGGCAGGGTTCTGAGTAGACTGAAGACCAGTCAGCTGAGAGGTGGTTCTGAGTAGACTGAAGGCCAGTCAGCTGAGAGGTGGTTCTGAGTAGACTGAAGGCCAGTCAGCTGAGAGGTGGTGGGGTGGGCAGGTTAAGTGTGTTGTCAAGTGCACTTGCTGGCCTGTCTTATTAGCTGCTTTGTGTGGCTTTGCAGAATGCTAAGGTTTGATGGGTGTAGCTTCAAATACAGGAGTTCAGATCATCTGTCCATTTACCAGATAAATGCAGCTTCAGCTGCAATGGTATTTTGGGGGGTTTATCATCATCCCAAATGGAAGAAAATAGTGATTGTATATATGTCACATGTGTGTGTGTGTGTTATAAGTATGCATACCTCATTTTATGCAGAGCCAGTGAATGAATTCAGGACCTTGTTCATGTGTAATACCACTGGGTGGCTTCTCTCACCCAGTCTTTCATTCCTTACTTCTTTGAGAGAAGGGGAGGAAGAGACACAGGGAAAGGAGAGATGTCAAAGGGCAGTTCTACTGTCTCTCCCCAGGTCACTCTATGGTGCTCCCATGTGGTGCTGGCGCTTGAACACTTCAAGGCTGGTGTTTTAGCAGGTGAGCTGTCCCCCCCACCACGCACTTTACCTACAGACAGAATCTTGCAATTGGACTGTGCTATCTACAAAGCATGCTGAAGCTTCCAGAGACGGTGTGCATTATTGGAAAAGCACCTGGACACTCGACCTCCAGCTGCTCTCTGCTTCATGGTGCAGGGAGCATGTCCCAGCCCAGCACTGATACCCACGAGGCAGTGGATTGAATCTGACTGCCTGCGCACTCAGTCTGTGCCAGGAGCCTCGCACAAAACAAACAGAAATCAGAGGGTGGAGTGGCCACTGCTGACTTGTCTGGAAGAGATGATACTTGGAGGATGCGTCCACCTTGTCCCTGCCCTGAATTCTGTGGTTTTTTTTTTTGTTTGTTTGTTTGTTGCTCTTGAAGGAAAATCAGGTCATTTTTTGCAATAAAAAAATACCTTATGGGCCCAAGTCAGATCAACGGGGCTAACAATTAGTGGTAGTTATATACTTTTATCTTATTTGGGAGCTACTCTCTGCCTAAATCCAGCTTTCTAGTCTTATTTTCAACTCTGACACCATCTTCCCAGACAATACTTCAAAAAAATTTTTTTTAACTTTATTTATTGGATAGAGACAGTCAGAAATTGAGTGGAAGGGAAAGACAGAGAGGGAGAGAGACAGAAAGACAACTGCAGCTCTGCTTCACCACTTGTAAAGCTTCCCCCCTGCAGGTGGGGACTGGGGGCTCGAACCTGGGTCCTTGCACACTGCAACATGTGCGCTCAACCAGGTGCACCACCACCCAGCGCCGCCCACCCCCAGAAAATACTTTTAGTGCAACTGCATGTTAGCTATTAGGCTCAGGCAAAAATGACTAAAGTCATGGGCTCCTTGGAGCTTACCTGATATAGACTACCTAGCTTCTTCCCACACTAAGACCCCCTAGTTTCATCTGCTCTATTCCTACCTTTGAGTTCCTGTTTATTAAATCATTTGTCCTGCTTTATATCTTGCAGCCTTTCAGCCACCAAGTTGCAGACACTACTGTGATCCTGACTTCCCTGGGCAGACAGCCTCACCAGTGTGTCCTGGTGTCCCCTCTCTAGAGCCCTATCCCACCAGGGAAAGACAGAAACAGGCTGGGAGTATGGATTAACCTGCCAACACCCATGTCCAGTGGAGAAGCAATTACAGAAGCCAGACCTTTCACCTTCTGCACCCCAAAAAGAATTCTGATCAATATTTCCAGAAGGATTAAGACTAGAAAGGGAATGGATCACAGAACTGTGCAGAATTGTACTCCTGTTATATTATAATCTTGTTAATTGCTATTAAATCACTAATAAAAATAAAAAGACAATTTTTTGTCTTAGAAAAATAAAACAATTCTCCCTACCAAAATCTTTAGAAAATACTTAGCAGTGGTTCAAGCCCCACCCCCACATCACCCTCTTGCAGGAAGCAAGCTTCACAAGTGTTGAACCAAAGTTGTAGGTGTCTCTCTTTCTCTTCCCCTTTCTATCTTTTCACTCCTTAGTTTCTCCATGTCCTATTAAATAAAATAAACAAATAGTAATAAAAAGAAATACTGGGGGTCAGGCCCTGGCCCACCTAGTTAAGCACTCATAGTACAAAGTGCGAGAAATCGTGCAAAGATCCCGGTTCGAGGCCCTGGCTCCCCACTTGCAGGGGGGGGCGGGTCACCTCACAAGTGGTGAAGCAGGTCTGCAGGTGTCTTTTCTTTTTTTTTTTTTATTGTTGTAGTTATTATTGTTGTTGTCGTCGTTGTTGGATAGGACAGAGAGAAACGGAGAGAGGAGGGGAAGACAGAGAGGGGGAGAGAAAGACAGACACCTGCAGACCTGCTTCACTGCCTGTGAAGCGACTCCCCTGCAGGTGGGGAGCCGGGATTCGAACCGGGATCCTTATGCCGGTCGTTGTGCTTTGCGCCACCTGCGCTTAACCCGCTGCGCTACAGCCCGACTCCCGTGTCTTATCTTTCTATTCCCCCCTCTGTCTTCTCCTCTCTCAATTTCTTTCTGTCCTAACAAAAAAAACCCTTAGCAATAGACTTAGCAATGACCAAATAAGAAACATTTTTCTCCTCTCCACAAATGTTTCCTCCAGTACTTGATACATTAAACACATTAAACAACAGCATCCCATTCTGATCACCCTGTGAACTGTATACAAGGGGTAGAGGAACTGGCCTGTGCAAGTCACCGCCTGAGGTTCCATTATATGGCCACTAGAGGGACCCTTCTCAGACTTCAAAGCTGTCAGCAGAGGAGGGAGAGGGAGGGGGGGAGGGGGAGAGAGACAGAGAGAGGATGTTTGTCAGGGCTGGGGATTGGGAAGGTAGGGTGCTTCCAGGCTTGATGACAGCCATGATACTCCAGAGCAGGTGGGAAAGGGGGCTGACCTGGATCAGAGCCTCGAGTGTTACTCAGGCAAATGGAATGAGGTCCTGGGAGCAGAGGGAGACGGTGTGAACTCTTGTCTTACTGCTCTCTCTCATACTCTGTGCAAACCCAGGGAAATCAGGGAACTGAGATGCATATTTGAGTTATGATGCAAACCCTTTGCTTCCTTTTAAAATCAGTGATTTAGTAGTGATGGACAAGATTGTACAATTCCATACAATTCCCATCACCAGAGTTCCGTATCCCATCCCTTCCATTGGAAGCTTTCCTATTCTTTATCCCTCTGGGAGTCTGGACCAAAGATCTTTATGGGGTCCAGAAGGTGGGAGGTCTGGCTTCTGTAATTGCTTTTCCACTGGGCCTGGGCATTGACAGATCGATCCAGACCCCCAGCTTGTTTCTCTCTTTCTGTAGTGGGAAGGGCTCTGGGGAGTGGGTTCCAGGTTCAAGCCCCAACACCCCACCTGTAGAGGGAGGGAGGGTTGCTTCACAAGTGGTAGAGCAGGTCTGTAGGTATCTCTGGGTGTTAAAATTTCATGTTTTTTCATGTCATGTTCACATTTTAAAGGAATTTAAGGCTGCCAGGTGCTATAAAAAATTTCAAATGTTTATTAGTGATTTAGTGATTAACAAGATTGCAAGAAACAGAGGAACAATTCCATACAGTTTCTACTACTAGAGCTCCATGTCCCATCTCCTCCACTGGAAGCTTCCATATTCTTTATCCTTCTGGGAGTCTGGACCAAATTTCTTTCTGGGGTGCAGGAGGAAGAAGATCCGGCTTCTGTAATTGCTTCTTTGCTGGATGTGGACAATGGCAGGTGGATCCATCCCCCCAGCCTGTTTTTGCTTTCGTTAATATTTATTCTTTTTGTTGCTCTATCCATCGTTGTTGGATAGGACAGAGAGAAATGGAGAGAGGAGGGGAAGACAGAGAGGGGGAGAGAAAGACAAGACACCTGCATCACTGCATCACTGCTTGCGAAGCGACTCTCCTGCAGGTGGGGAGCCGGGGGCTCCAACCGGGATCGTTATGCTGGTCCTTGCGCTTTGTGCCACTTATGCTTAACCCGATACCACCCCACTCCCTGTTTCTTTCTTTCTTATGGCTGAGTAATATTCTATTTGTGGGCATATACACCACGCTCTACCTACCTCTTAATCCATCAGTGGATTCTTGAATTACTTACTTTCCTATATGGGCTATTTTGAATAGTGCTGCACTGAATCTGGGGGTGTGGCTACCTCTGAGATAATCATCTTAATGAGATTTGTATATGTACCCAGGAGTGAGCTGTTGGATCAACCGGTGATTTTAAGGAAACTGCACACTTTTCCATAGTGGTTGCACCAATTTACATAGCTGCCAACAGTGTACAGACATCCTTTTCTTCAGATTCTCATCACCATTCCTCTTTCCTGATTTTACACACACACACACACACACACACACACACACACACACACACACACACACACCAGCATACTCTCTCTCTCCACCCCCTTTCTCTCCAGTAGTGAAGCTTTCTCCAATGCAGTGAGGGTCAGGTTTGAACCTGGGCCTCATCTTTCTGATAGTAACTATTTTAATAGGTGTGAGGTGTTATGAGAGTGTGGTTTGGTTGGTTGGCACTTTCCTGATGACCAGTGGTGTGGAATCTTTTTTGATGTTCCTATTGGCCACCTGGCAACTTCTTTGGAAATGTGTTCGTGCAGTTTTTCTGAGCATTAAAGAATCTTAAAGAATCGGGTTACTATGGTCTGGTCTCATTTGGGTTTGGGATGGCTCCCTTTTTTCTTTTTCAGCTGTCATCATGCTTGTTGCTGGGGCTTGGTGTCTGTACAACATTCATTGCTCCAGGTGGCAACCCCCTCTCCTTTTTTTCTTTTTTGATATGATGAGGATAAATTGAGGTGCAGGAGACTGGGGGAGGGAGGGAGACCGGAAGCACCCCTCTCACTATTCCAAGCCACCCTCTTTCTATTTTTAAACTTTTAAAAAATATATTTTTTGTATTTATTTCCCATTGTGTTGCCCTTTTTTTTTTTTTTTTAAGATAGGACAGAGAGAAATGGAGAGAGAAGGGGAAGACAGAGAGGAGGAGAGAGAGAAAGACAACTGCAGACCTGCTTCACCGCCCGTGAAGCGACTCCCCTGCAGGTGGGGAGCTGGGGCTCGAACCGGGATCCTTAGCCAGCCCTTACGCTTTGCACCACATGCACTTAACCTGCTGTGCTACTGCCCAACTCCCTAAACTTTTTTTTATAAATATTTTTTCTTTTTATTTACTTATTCCCTCTTGTTGCCCTTGTTTTATTATTGTTGTTATTGATGTTGTCATTGTTGGATAGGACAGAGAGAAGTGGAGAGAGGAGGGAAAGACAAGAGAGAGGGAGAGAAAGACAGACACCTGCAGACCTGCTTCACCTCCTGTGAAGTGACCCCCCTGCAGGTGGGGAACTGGAGGCTCGAACCAGGATCCTTACACCAGTCCTTGTGCTTTTTTTTTTTTTGCCCTTGTTGTTGCTATTGTTATTGTTGTTATTACTGTTGTTGTTGGATAGGACTGAGAGCAATTGAGAGAGGAGGGAAAGACAGAGAGGGAGAGAGAAAGACAGACACCTGCCGACTTGCTTCACCGCTTGTGAAGTGAACCCCTTGCAGGTGGGGATCCAGGGGCTCGAATCAGGATTCTTAAGCTGGTCCTAGTACTTAGAGCCATGAGTGCTTAGCCCACTGTGCTACCCTGGCCATATTATTTCTAATGTGTGCGCCCAACTGGCAGTACCACCGCGTGGCTCCTGCAGACATTTTCTACCATTCCATGGATCGTCTTTATTTTGTTGTCTTCTTTTTCTGTGCTGAAGTTGTGGTTTGATATAGTCTCGCTTGTGAATTTTGTTTTTGCTAAAGCTTTTTATACTTTAGGTGACATACTTTCCCTGCCCCCCCCCAAAAAAAGTGCCAACTCTAGTATTGAAGTTTGTTATTTTTTAAACCAGTGCACTGATCAACTCTGGCTTATGGTGGTATGGGGGACTGAACCTAGGACTTCAGAGCCTCAGGCATGAGAGTCTTTTTGCATAACCATTAGGCTATCCACCCCATGCCCTTAAGATATATGATATATATATATTATATATATATGTATTAGGAAAAATGATTTTGAGCCCTTGGATCTGCTAAATCAGACCATAGCTTATCATTGTTTCCCTCTGTGTTTTTACATACTAAGTTTCTGTTTATTTATTTATCTTACTGTCATCAGTTATTGATGGGGCTGGGGTGTCTGCCAGAGACCATTTCCTATCCTTCCCCACCTCCTCTTTTTTTTTTTTTAATTTTCTAGGACAGAGATAAATAAAAGTTTTTTTTTTCCTCCAGGGTTATTGCTGGGGCTCCGTGACTGCACCACAAATCCACTGCTCCTGGAGGCTATTTTTTCCCCTTTTATTGCCCTTGTTTTTTTATCATTGTTGTGGTTATTATTGTTGTTATTGTTGTCATTGTTGGATAGGACAGAAAGAAATAGAGGAAGGGAAGACAGAGGGGGAGAGATAGATAAGACACTTGCAGATCTGCTTCACCACCTGTGAAGCGAATCCCCTGCAGGTGGGGACTAAGGGGATTGAACTGGGATCCTTACACTGGTCCTTGCACTTTGCGCCATGTGTGCTTAACCCTCTGCCCTACCTACCACCTGATCCCAAAATTAAAAGTTTTTTTTTTTCCTACTCATGACCACAGAATGTAAGCTCAGCTCTACAGGGATGCAGAGGTCACATAGGCTCCTAAGCTGAATATGCGCCCCAGATCACATTAAATCGATGGGGTTTACAGTCAACAATATTTATATACCTTTCCCATATTTGGGAGCTACTCTCTTCCCTGATCCAGCTTTCTGGTCCTTTTTCCAGCCACGACATCATCTCCCCAGACAATAACTTGGATCCACCTGCATACCAGATTTCAGGCTCAGGGGAAAAAAAAACAAACAAAAAAACTAGTATAGTCACAGGCCCTTTGGAATATAACTAAAATATGCCGACTAGCTATCCACAAAATGGAGGAAACACCCCCCCCCCACACACACACACACACACACTCTTCATCTGTGCTATTCCAGCCTTTAGGTTCATGATTAGTCAACAATTTGTTTGGCTTTGTATGTTAACTCTCTTTTCAGCCACCAGGTTCCAGATGCTAGCATGATGCCAACCAGACTTCCCTGGGCAGACAACCCCACCAATGTGTCCTGGAGCTCTGCTTCCCCAGAGCTCTGCCTCACCAGGGAAAGAGAGAGGCAGGCTGGGAGTGTGAATCGACCTGTCAATGCCCATGTTCAGCGGGGAAGCAATGACAGAAGCCAGACCTTCCACCTTCTGCAACCCACAATGACCCTGGGTCCATGCTCCCAGAGGGATAGAGAGTGGGAAAGCTATCAGGGGAGAGGGTGGGATACGGAGATCAGGTGGCGGGGATTGTGTGGAGTTGTAGCCCTCTTATCCTATGTTTTTCCCCCCAGTGTCTCCTTTTTATAAATAAAATTTAAAAAAATAAAAAATAATAAAAAATAAGTTTTTTTTTTTCCTGTGTATTTGATGGTTTCTGGTCTAACACCCTCTCTTTGATTCATATGGAGTTGACTTTTGTGCATGGTGATGTGTGGCGGTTCTCTTTTTTTCTCCTGCATGTTTCAAGTTAAATTTCCCCAGCACCATTTGTGAAAAAGACTCTCCTTTCCCCAATGCCTGGGGTCCTTTTATCAAGAATTAATGGTTTGCAGATGGTGAGGTTCTATTTTCAGTTTTTTCTTTATGTTTAAGTTGAATCAGCTGTTGCAAGAACTTAGAATCGAGGCTGGTGGGAACTGGGGAAATGACGCGTCTGGTAGCACACCAAACCTGGATTCTTGAGGTTCTCAGTTCAATACCCAGCGTAGTATACACTAGAATCATGCTGTGGCTTTTCTGTCTCATGGGCTACCCCCTCCTCCTCCTCTCTCATGTGCAATCACTAACTATTTTAAAAAAAAAAAAAAAACAACGTTCAGGAGTTGGGAGCGCAGCCGGGAAGCATCACGAAGCATCACGGTTCGAGCTCCCGGCTCCCCACCTGCAGGGGAGTCGCTTCACAGGCGGTGAAGCAGGTCTGCAGGTGTCTTTCTTTCTCTCCCCCTCCCTGTCTTCCCCTCCTCTCTCCATTTCTCTCTACCCTATCTAAAGATGACAACATCAATAACAACAACAACAACAACAACAATAAAAAAGGGCAACAAAAAGGAATATAATTAAAAAAAAAAAGTGCTGTGACTAGACAAGCTTCGACACAAACTGCAGCTCCAGAGATGTAAAGACGACCTGACATTTGAAGTCGAGCCATTGCTTTCCAGATAGAGAATGAGAGGGAGAGGAGAGGGAGGCAGGGAGAGGAGCAACACGCCAAAGCGCTGCTCCACTGGGTGTGCCCGGTGGACTCAGGGCTCCACAGAGCTCTACTACTACTGAGCCGCCTCCGGGTCCACGTTTCCTGGCGGTGGGCGGTGTACCTCTCTACCGTCCTCGGAGCTTCCTGTCTCGTGTTCCTCTGTGGTACTGAGGGTTGGACCCAAGCACTTCTACCTGGTAAGGACTGTGCTCTAACAGGTGAGTTATTCCCCTGTTGATACTGTAGAAATGTCTTCATCTTCTGTTAGAATTAAAAGGGTGACACCCACTCTCACCTTTTAATTCTAACTTTCCCACAATGAGAAAAAAATTTTTTTTTTCCACATCAATAAATTTGCTTTTTTTCAATCAACAGAACACACATCCACTTTACAAAAACAAGACTATGAAGTGACTGCAAGACTCCCGACTGCTTTTTTTTTTCCCTCAGGATTGTTTTCAAGAAGTGCTGGACGCTGGACTCAACAGCTTTGCCTATGTTGTTATTTTAGTGATTTGGCACGCACTGAAAATGACTGCTTTGTTCATATGTTAGCACTTGATCTGTGTCCACATTTTTTGAATGCAGAAGACATTCTCTTGGTTAAGTAATATAGGCCATTTATCTTCTACAGTATACCCAATTTAAAAAATATCTTTATTAGTGACTTAATATTAACTGCTCCTACCACCAGGGTTCTGGTGGGAATAGGGTGTCCTCGTTTCCTTCATTGGAAACTGCAGTGGTTCTCCCAAAGTCACAGATATGGGCTAAAATTATTTATTTATTGGATAGAGATAGCCAGAAATCAAGAGAGGAAAGGGGAGATAGAGAGGAAGAGAGACAGAGAAACACCTGCAGCTCTGCTTCACCACTTGCAAAGCTTTGCTCTTTAGGTGGAGGCCGGGGGCTTGAACCTAGATCCTTGTGCATTGTAACATGTGCACTTAACCAGGTGTGCCACCACCGGGCCCCTCTTGACTATTTTTTAAAATATGCTTTTATCTTTTTAATTTTTTTAAATTATTTTTATTTGTTGGATAAAGATAGCCAGAAATCGAGATGGGAGGGGGGGAAGATAAACACTTGCAGCCCTACTTCATCACTTGCAAAACTTTCCCCCTGCAGGTGGGGAATGGAGGCTCAAACCTGTGTCCTTGTGCGTTGTAACATGTGTGCTCACCATGACCCAGCTCCATATGAGCTATTATAGTCAGGGGTGGTGGTGGGGGAACCAGGGCTTGAACCTGGGTCCTTACACACTGTAATGTGTGCTATCAACCAGGTGTGCCACCACCCAGTCCCCCTCCTCTTCCTCTCTAAGTCACACCTACACCTATTACTAATTCTGAATTTTTCCTCTTCTCTCTCAGGGACCTGATGGAATGGGGTGGGGTTCAGAGCCTTCTAGTCATCTCCCCCTAACATCTTCCCCTCTCTGGGAGTAAATACCCCCAATTCATTTTCACTTTCTCACGATAACTTCAGAGGCAGCTCCCTCTGAGTGATCCATGCCAACCAAATCACATTGCTGTGTGGGCCTATCTAACTTCAGAGTTACTAGTGACGACTGTAGAATTCTGTGACATCAAACAATGAGCAACGTCTTCTCATGACATGGTCACCCTTGAGAACAGGAACCAGAACCAGTAGGTACACACAAGAAGTTCTTTACTGAAGCACTGAGAGCAGATACGGATTAACAGAAAGGTTAACAGAAAGAGGCACGTGGGCACAGGCACAGGATAGGGACAGAGGTTAGATGGCCTCGCTGGGGAACAGGCCTAGAGTCATCTCACTGAACATCTAGACTTCAGAATGGATCTTGTCTTAAGGACGCGAGTCTACCTGAAACTCTTCCCAGGAAAGCCAGTAGGGTGCACCCAACGAAACACTCCATTGGAGCTCTTACAGGGCCTCTGCTGGAGCCGCTCCCAGTGACAGCTAAGAGGAGGAAAAGCCAATGAGAGCTGTGCTGGGGGCAGGACAAAGGGAACTGGCTTTTGGCCACTCAGTGACTGGACAGGGGCTTTGGGAAGGACCCAGCTCTATGCAGAATGGCCTTGGCAAAGGTGAAAGCGATCCAACTCTGGAGACAATGGACGGTTTGACCAATGATAATGACACAGAAGATGCAACCAGAGAGCTCCCAAATTCTTGTGCACGACTGATTGCTTACATTACAGCCAGTCTCACCCCAGGATGGGATGTCTCAGGTGCTGGGCTAAAGTTTCCCCTGAGGACCTGGATGAAGAATCTCCTGCAGACTGGACAGGGAAAGAGGGATCAGATGTCCTCCCCTCAGGGGGAAAGGAACATAGATCCTAACCACAAAAATTAAAACAACAACAACAACAACAAAAAACCCACTTGTAGCAGCATCAAATGTTACCCCACTGTTTTCCAGTGGTGGGCTGCGAAAAGTCCACGTGGGGACACAGAAGAAGTCGCACACAGTGAGGGGGTCCAGGGGAGCTCCCATCATGGCCCCAGTGAGGGCGCAGAAGGGGCTATCCCCAGACCCCACAGCAGCTTCAACGTGAGCGAAGACATCCCCTGAAGAGATTTGGCGAAGGAGTTTGCTCAGCACGGGACAGAGAAGAAGAGCCTGCCAGTTTTTACCCAGGTGGCCACAAGAACATAAGACAGTGACTGGATTTGGGGGGAGTCTGGGGAGACTGAGCAGTGAGGATGAAGAGACTCCAGGAAGATGGCCCAGCAGCGTTTCTGTCCCCTCTTCCCCACGCTGTCCTGCATGCTGTCCCTGACCCCCCTCCTCACCGACCACCACCACTCTGTCACCCCCTCCAGTGAGGCTCCTTGAGGAATTCTTGAGCAGCATCACAGCAAATCCCCTGAGCCCCAAGCTCCCCCTAATGGGGGGGGGAGGCTCCCAGTGAGGGTGCAGGAGAGGACTTCCCACTGAATGCCATGGTGGAGCCCACGCAGAGGAAGTTCTTGGCGGTGACCTGTTGGAGCAGGCACCCAGTGACAGGACAAACAGGAGAGGACCCAGCTCCCGGCATTCAGACTCTGGGGACTATGGAGGCCTGGACCCATGGAGCTGAGGAGATGGCAAATGCAAACAGAGAGCGCCCCCAAATCCGTGTAAGAAGGCACCCATCTCATACCCATTGACTCACAATTTAAAGCTTCCCTTGAAGACCTGCATGAAGAGTCTTCCAGTGAGTTGACAAAGGAAGTGGCCCTATCACTTACAGGATGCCCTCAAAAATAGAGGACAGTGGACATTCCAACAAGACGCATAGTGTAAAGTTGACTGTAACGCCACCCAGTGGTGGGCTGCAGTGCCCCCATCAGGACAAAGAAGTTACCCACATCGAGTGAGGTCCCCTAGGTGAGCATTGATGGATGTTGCCTGCCTCCACCTTGTGCCAAGCAACCTCAACAGCAGGGGAGACGCCCCTGCCCCTGCCCCTGCCCCCCAAGCAGCTTGAGGCTGGGGCTTCCTAGGGATAGGACAAGGACTAAGGGTTCCCTAAGTACCAAGGTGGCCCCAAGAACAAATGGAAGTGATTGGATTCTGGGGAGTCTGGAGTTCTTGAGTATGATGAAGGCAAGAGAAGCCAGACTCAACAGAGCGCCCCAACGTGCCTCTGAAAAGTTGTCATCTGACGCCCAGTGTGACCACAATGAGAAACATTTGTTGTTATAAGAGCTTCCCTTCAGGGTGTGTATGGAGTTTTCTTAGCTACTGTTCCCAGGAAGAGGCCTCATAATGCACACGATGTCCTCACGAATAGGAGGAGCTTACCAAGAAACTACAAAAAAGGGGGGAAGAAGAGCCTAGTGGCTAGAGGGTCACCTCCCAGCTGCCCTGACAGGCCCATGAAGGAAGTGGCCAGTGATGGGGCAGAAGAGGCTCCATCTGAACTCAGGGAAACCCTTTGGCCAGGGGACAGGGTTTCTTGGGGACAGGACTGAGGAGGAGGCCCCTCTAAAGCTAAGGAGGCCTCAGCAAATAGTGACGGGTGTCAGGTTCTAGTAAGTCAGTGACTCAAACCATGAGGACACTGACACTCAAGACCCTGAAGGATGTACCTAACTGCTCGTGAAAGTCCTTCAGTTCAAAGAGTGTTTCCCCAGGAGTGGGGATTCTGAACTGCCGTGCTAAGTATTCCCTGGAGGCTTGGATGGACGTGATGGCTGCTGATAGTACAATGGAAGTACATCTGTTCAATGGCGTGGTGTCCTCAGGAATAGAGAAACTATGACAAAATACGAAGATCACAGTTTATAATGTCAGCTATCCACTTAGTCGTTCTCCTAGTGTTGGGCTGCGAAAAGTCCACGTGGGGACACAGAAGAAGTCGCACACAGTGAGGGGGTCCAGGGGAGCTCCCATCATGGCCCCAGTGAGGGCGCAGAAGGGGCTATCCCCGGACCCCACAGCAGCTTCAACATGAGCGAAGACATCCCCTGAAGAGATTTGGCGAAGGAGTTTGCTCAGCACGGGACAGAGAAGAAGAGCCTGCCAGTTTTTACCCAGGTGGCCACAAGAACATAAGACAGTGACTGGATTTGGGGGGAGTCTGGGGAGACTGAGCAGTGAGGATGAAGAGACTCCAGGAAGATGGCCCAGCAGCATTTCTGTCCCCTCTTCCCCACGCTGTCCTGCATGCTGTCCCTGACCCCCCTCCTCACCGACCACCACTACTCTGTCACCCCCTCCAGCGAGGCTCCTTGAGGAATTCTTGAGCAGCATCACAGCAAATCCCCTGAGCCCCAAGCTCCCCCTAATGGGGGGGGGAGGCTCCCAGTGAGGGTGCAGGAGAGGACGTCCCACTGAATGCCATGGTGGAGCCCACGCAGAGGAAGTTCTTGGCAGTGACCTGTTGGAGCAGGCACCCAGTGACAGGACAAACAGGAGAGGACCCAGCTCCCGGCATTCAGACTCTGGGGACTATGGAGGCCTGGACCCATGGAGCTGAGGAGATGGCAAATGCAGAGAGTGTCAGGGCTCTTATGATGCTCACCTCGCCCAGTGTCTTCTAAGATTAGAAAGTAGAATTGTTGGCCTCATGTTTCCTCCTGAGGACCTGTAGGAAGAGTCTGCTAGTGACTGGACAAAGGAAGGACTCCCTCTACTAGCATGGTGTCCTCAGGAGAACAGGGCAGTGGGTCTTGCCCTATGAATAAAGAAGACATATTGACCAAAGTGATCAATGGCCTCAGGGGTGGGCCACAGAAGTCCCAGCCAGGTAGAAGAACAAGGAATATGCATTGAGTGAGTCCACTGGTGGCCCTGTCACAGCAAAGCCAGAGAGAGGTTCCCTCTGACCTCAGGGCCACAGGGGTCTGAGACGCTCCCTGAAGACCTTGGAGGAGGTTAGTCCCTGGCAGGGGAAGGACAACAAGGGCCCATGCAGGTCCCCAGAGCATGTGAACAATTCTCAGTTGGGTTGAGCAGTGAGGATGTAGAGACTCCAGGAAGATGTCCCAGCAGCACTTCTGTCCACGCTGTTCACCACCCACAGCCACGCGCCGTCTCCCCCGTGTCACCGCGACACCCGAGAGGCTCCTTGAGGAATTCCTCAGCAGCATCGCAGCGACTCTGTGGGCCCCAGTTTCCCAAGTGGCCTTCCCAGCGACAGCCCAGAAGAGCGAGCTCCGTCTAGACACGGGAAACTCACCCTTTGAGGACCTGTTGGAGCAGGGGCCCAGTGACAGGGCTGAGGGAGAGGAGCTGGCCACCCCCAGAGTGACTTCAGAGGAGAAGACAGCACTGGCTCCAGGCCTTCCCAGAAGTCCATCCACAGACCCCAGTGGTGTTTGTGTGTGTGCGTGTGTGTGCGTTTGCATGCTGGATTTCCAGTGAACCAGGAGACTCCGGAAGAATGAGCAGGTGACGGCCCACCCACGTGCTGGCATGAAGCAATTCTTCAAGCACAGGAGGTGATGCAATTCTGGGTGGAGAAGAATGAGGGAGTTGACAGGCTAGAATTTCTCTCCTGGGTACTCTGGTTCAGGATGGCTTTGAGGGTCCCTGAAGGGGGACAGGGGTCTGTGCTGGTGCAGATGACACAGCTAGGCCAGTCTGCCCTGAGGGTCCCCTCCATCCCCAACTCCATACAGAGTCCTCCTTGATCACTGAGGCTGCCTCTGTTGCCGTGACCATCTTAGGGACTTGCTGCCCCTGGTTGGGTGCTGTCATGCACCATCAGCAGGGCAGTCACTCCACTGGGCACTGCCCTCCCCATCTGTGTGTCTGTCTGCCTGGGGGCCTGAGGAGACCCCTGTGTCATCCATGAATCCAGTCCCGTCTTTAGAGGCTCATCTGGGACCAGTCACCTGGGCAGGGCTGGGGGACTCAAAGTCTTGAAGGCCCTGTGTCATGTTACTCTTGTGGTTGGTTAAAAGACTTGGCAAGGAGGATGTTTCTGTGGAGCAGTGGCCCTGGCTCAGTGACTTCCATCAATGACCAGTGGGCAGTGGGATGTCCCCAGGCTTCAGGCGGCCTAGGGTAAAGTTCTGAAACCGAGCACTTGAGTCTTCAGATTATGTCTGCTTTCACAGGGTCTGGTAGTAGGATTCACATTATGGGGCTGTTGTGGTTTTAGTAAGTGGACTTAAAGATGTAGAAATCAGGAAAGAAAACGTAAGACCAAGTAAAGTTACTTGGGTCCTACTAAGTCTCGTATAGTCTTGTCCCTTGTTATGTTCTTCTCACCTCTTCAATCAAATGTCTGCCCATGTGGACGGCTGAGAAGGCAACCAGTTGTTTTACAGACTGTGGAAGGCCCCTACAGTCTGGAGTGTCCCAATGGTTTCCTCCCAGTGTTGTAAATCTTAATCCGCTATCCTCTGTGCTTCCCATATCAAGATAGTCTTAAGTGTGTTTCTCTGGCTTACAACTTCTAGAGAGTTTGGTTAACAGAGGAAATCTGGGATTTGAGCAGACAGTGGCAAACACTGCTAAGAATGTAGAGAGATGGGAACTCTTCTGCATTGTTGGTGGAAATGCAAGATGGTGCCACCAGTTTGGAAAAACAATAGGCTATTTCTTAACAATGTTAAAAACAAGATTACCATACAACCTAGAAGTTCCAGTCTTAAGTTTCTACACAAGAGAAATAAACCGTTAATGTCTACATAAAGACTTGTAAATGAATGTTCACAACTACATTACTTTTAATGGTCAAAAAGTAGGCATAGACCAAATAGCCCATCAAGTGATGACTGGGGAATCAACATTTGATATATCCACATAATGGAATATTGTCTGTCAGCACGTAGTGAACTACCTGTCATTGCTCAAAAAACATTGGATTGCCACGTGATTCATCTATCCGTCCTACTTTCACATGGTACAACATTGAAAATAGGTGTCTTGAAGAGATATTTGTATACCCATGTTCATAGCGGCATTATTTTCAATAGTTTAAAGGTGGGAGAAACCATAGTCCACTGAGGGAGGAATAAGCAAAGTGGGATTTATCTTTGTATCAGTGGCTACGACTATTTTACTGTAGCCAGGGAGATCTTTAACATCCTGCTATTTGCTTTATAACTTGGATGTCACAAGGCTATGGTACTATCTGAAATAAACCACCACAAAAGGGAAAATACTATAACTGATTCCACTTATATGTGATGTTGAAAGTATTCAGACTTCTGAAAGCAAAGTAGGATGATGGTTATAGGACTGGGGGAGTGGGAGCCTGGGGTGTATTTTTGTTTTGTTTTGTCTTTCCATGGTCTGAAGCTTCCGTTTTACAAGACAGGGAAGTTCTGAAGGGCTGTTAGGATCTAACCGTGTGACTATAGTTATGTCAGACCCGATATATAAGGCTGGTTAACATGGTAAGTTAGGACATGCATGCTTAAAGATTCAAGTCTTTATTTGAGAGAGAGAGGGAGAGGGAGAGAGGATCAGAGCATAACTCTAGTGCAGGTTGTGCCAGTGATCAAACTCAGGTCAGGCCCTCAGGCTTCAGAGTCCAATACTCTATTCACTGAACCACCTCCCAGAGAGGTGGATATAGGCAGAGAGAAATTGAGAGTGGAGATTAAGAGGGAGAGAGAGAGACACCTGCAGCACTGTCTCACCGATTGTGAAGCTTCTCCCTGCAGGTAGGAACCGGGGACTTGTACCTGGGTCCTCGCACACTATAATGTGTGCGCTCAACCAGGTGCACCACCACCTGACCCCACACATCTTTTTTTTCAAACCATTTCAAAAAGGGTGTTTCCCAAGAGTGTTGAGGGCAGGACGAGTGAGCTAGGTCACCTGGACAGTGCACTTCTCTGCCACGTGTGTGACCCAGGTTCAAGGCCTCCAACACACTGGGGGAAGCCTTGGTACTGTGGCCTCTCTCACTCTCTCTCTGTCTCTCACTCTCTGTCTAAAAAAGAGTACTGGGTGGGGGGATAGCATAATGGTTATGTCAACTCACTTTCATGCCTGAGGCTCCAAGGTCCCAGGTTCAATCCCCAGCACTATCATCCACCAGAATTGAGCAGTGCTCTGGTTAAAACAAACAAGCAAGCAAGCAAACAACAAACACTGTTGAGCGCACAAACAAATCAGAACAGAGTCATTTCTATCAAGCACTGTGATCCCCACAATATGTGCTAGGTGTTACTCCCTCTCCGACAGCACAAAGATGAAAGATATTCTGAAGGCAAAAACAATGAGCTCCTCCTGATTAGTTCTAAAGCATGAAAGAACTTGGTAAACAGTTGTTAAGTCAAAGAAAGTAGATATCGAAGACCCCACCTTGTATGATTTTCTTCAGGCTAGGCACATCTGTAGAGACTTGGAAAATGGCTTTGTCATTGTCTGGAGGTGGGGTGAGAGGAGAGTGGAGGTGCTCTGTGGAGGGCACTAACAGAGGTGAGGAAAATGGGCTAAAACTGGTCAGGTTTGTTTAACCGGCTAAAATGTATGATTTCACACCTGAAATAGGTCGATTTTTATCAGGTCAATTATACGTCAATAAAGTCAACAGAGGAAATAAAAAAGACTTGGTTATTGCCTCTCTCTTTCCACTCCACCTTTTTTTTTTTTTTTTTTGCTCAGCCCATCTCAGTCCCCCCCCCACCCCAACGTGACCCCCACCTGTTCCCTGTTAATTGTTGTGTTCTGTGATGACCTCAAGGTAGATGGGCCCATGACCAGATTGCCATGTCTGCTCCCAGTCTTCACCTTAATCTCCAACTTTTTCAGATCTGCTAACTCAATGATCATTTCTTTCTTTTTTTTTTTTTTTTTTGCTGAAGACAGAAATTAAGAGAGGAAGGAAGGGAGAGACATTTGCACAACTGCTTCAACCCTCAGGAAGCTTGGAGAAGCTTATTAAGCCTGTTGATGGATGTCCAGGAGCTTGAAACTGGATCCTTGCACATGATAATGTGTGCACTCAACTGGGTGAACCTGACCCCTGATCATTTTTTCTTTCAATTAAAGTACTTTTTGTGGTCCAGAAGGGTGGTGCAATGGATAAAGGGTTGGACTCTCAAGCATGAGGTCCTGAGTTCAATCCCTGGAAGCACTTATACGAGAGTGATGTCTGGTTCCTTCTCTTTCCTTCTACCCCTCTCATTAATATATAGATACTTTTTAAAAAATTGCCACCAGGGTTATCAATAGGACTTGGTGCCTGCCCAATGAATCTGTCACTCCTGGTGGCCTTTTTTTTTTTAATAGAGGCAGAAAAATTAAGAGGGAAAGAATAGGAGAGAGAAAGAGATGCCTGCAGCCCTGTTTTACCATTCATGAGGTTTCTGCCCTGCAGGGACCAAGGACTTGAACCTGGGTCCTTGTATATGATAATGTGTGTGTTCTATCTGGTGTTACCACCTGGCCTACCCTCGTATTTTGTTTTCTAACATTTCACTTTCTGGAGCCAGGGTTTTGTTCCTGCAGAAGTTCCAGACTTTGAGGCTAGCCTTTTCTTTTAGATAGAGAGGGGGAGAGGGAGAGACTCCACAGCACTGAGAGCATCCCCCTGGTCCTGACATCCCCATGTGGTGCTGGGGCTCACTCTCAACCCATTTCCTAGCATCTAAGCCATGTTTGGACGCCTCTCCCTCAGCTGCCACCTCTACTCCAGGATTGTCTTTCTGCCTTTCTTAGTCTGAGTTTTACCTGAGCCTTACTGGGCATTTCCAGAGTCCACTCTACCTCCACGCTGGATGCCATCCCTGGGGACAGACAATGAACTCGGAGACCATTCCAGCTCAGGACGGCCTGGGAACCCGGCTGGGCAGTTTCCTGGGTGGCTCTAGTGCTGGTCTCCCTCAGGTGAGCACACTCTACTATGAGTCACAACTCTACTATGTCACTGCCAGCCAGGCGCCACCATGAACACTCCTTATTCTGTTCCAATATGGCATTCACCCAGATACTGACAAGTGGGGGATCTGACCTTCACCCTCAATTCAGATCTGCTTTTGATGCCTTCTTCCCAGGTCTCACTTGGATGACTTTCTTGTTGTGGGTTGTACAGAGGGCTTAAAACACACACACACACACACACACACACACACACACATACACACATACACACACACCTGCCCACAGGCACTGGAAAAGGCCTGTGTGTGCCTGGCCCCTCTGACACCTTGACCTCAGGGACAGTCCTTGAACGGGCAGGTGTCTTTCCTGAAGGCTCCCATCCACCATCTGATGAGATGGATACTGGGAATATTGGGCTAACAAGACCTACACCTCAAGCCCAGCCAGCTCTCCCTCCTTGGTGACTTTCAGCACAAAGCAGATTGAATATTCTAGACTTTACAGTAAATATTCTAGACTTACAGAGGGTTTATCACCAGGTGCTTTATCCACGAAACACCCCCTGGTCCCCTCCCACACACACACACCCCACACATACACACACCCGTGTATCATTTGTTAACTAGTCATGTGACCTTGGTCAGCCCTAGACTCAGGCATGGCATTCAAATGTGTTCCCCCTGCTGAGTTCAAGCATTTTGAGTTAATAGAGAAAGTTGCCCCCAAGTTGCCTGCTGTCTAGACAGGAATCCTGACTTGGGGTGAGGAGACCCAGGGAGTGGCTCGAGTGGGCTTGGACTACAGGAGCCCTTGGAGTAGGAGGAGCTCTGTTAGCCGGTGGACGGGATGCATGTGACCTTTTCAAGGTCATGTCTGAGTGCAGCAAAGGGGAAAATATTCGAGTCTCCCCTTGTGGAATGGAGGGTAAGTGTGCTTCCTGTTCTGGAGGCCTGGGGAAGGGGTGTCTTCAGCTGGGGAGGAATCCCCGAGGCTGAAGTGGGTAGAGGGTCCCTGACTCTTCTCCCAGGCTGCCCAAAATTCCAATAGCTCTCACAACTCTGAGCGGTGGGGGGCGGGGGGGATTGCCTTATCAGAAGAGAGCTTTCCACAGCTTGGGAACTGGGGTGGGGTTCTCAGGATCCCCAACGCTACCCTGTAGCTGCTCCCTGAAATGTGATTTGAGGGCGTTGAAGTTAAAACCATGGTTCAACTCTGACCCCACCAGGGAGTTGTTTGGTGCAAATGTGGTGGTGGTGGAGGGGGAGGAGTTCCAAAGCACTGTGACTGTATTCGATGGTTCTGATGCTAAAAACTCACGAATCACAGACTTTTCCAACTGTCTGTTGACCAGAGAGTACGGGTCACCCACTGATTCCTCTGTTCGAGGTAAACTTACTTCCCTGAGAGAAGACTCGTTAGTCACTTCTCACAGAGAATAGAACACTTCCAAAGAGAATGTCACCTCAAAAGCTAAGTCAGGGCTACTGGTGTGATAATTACCCTCTTCAAGTGAGAACGTCTTTACCATTTCATGAATAATGGTGTTTTTTTTTTTAATGTAAGGATAGTCTGGCTCTTTATTTTAAGAGATGTCTATTGTGCCAAGATCATCTTCTTGCCAAACCTGCTCCAGGGTTGTCTCCTGTGCTGATGTAGTTGTGTGCCGTGTTGGGTGGGGTTGTGGGGGTCATGGTGGATGGATCCCTGCCTGTGGAAAGCTTGGCAGGAGATTTTCAGCAGCTGCCATGGCTAAGAACCCCTACTTCAAAGGACAAGCGCTTTCTAAGGGGCATCTTTCTGGTTGCCGGCTGCTGCTCTGATGAGCCAGAGATCCACACCCCCATCCCTGACGCAGCGGCCCCAGGAGCCTGAGCCCCACTGGCAGGTGCAGAGAAGCAGCCTGTGACGTCAGCGGCCCCAGTCAACCCACCACAGACACGGGTTCTGAGCCACCCCCAGCCTGTCCCAGCCACGACCCACAGACATGCCCTGGTGTTCCCTCTACTGGAGGCAAGATCCTGCCCATGGGGACCCACCTGTGGCTGAGGGACAGTCTCCCCTCCCCAGACCCTGAGTCCTGAGTGGGCTAGACTCTTGGGGGTCTAGTTGCCCGGAGCCAAGCCCCCTTCCTCATTGCCCTCTGGATGAGAAGCAGGTGAACAAGGGGGAGAGTCGTGGAGAAAGGGATCCTTTGGGGGCCCTTGGGGAGGGTGGCATCTGCTTTGATGAGAGAAGAGCTGCAGAAAGTTCCAGAACCCAGATGAGGAGGCCAGCAGAGACCAAGGTGCCTCAGGAGAAGGGATGGGAGTGCCAACCTGCACCGCCCCCCCAGACCCCAGACAAGGGAGAAAGGAGGACCCTATAGCAGCATGGACAGAGCCTTGAGGGAAGTGCGTGTCCTCATCCCAGAGTGCTCTGCACAAAAGGGAGAGAGATCTGGGGCCCACATAGCCTGTGTATGAGGAGCTTTCTCCAAATTCCAGCCCCTGGTGAAGCTGTGGAGGGCTGGGAACAGGCTTCCCAGACTCAGGGCTCTTCAGTGGGGCTGGGGACAGGTCAGACATGGGGGATCAGAACACAGAGGAGATTGACCCCAGAATAAGTGGTTGGTTGGTTTCTCTCAGGACACCACTCCCATGAGGATCACACACAGCCAAGCAATCTAGGCTCCTGAACAGCAGAGGAGGTGTGGGGGGGGGGAGGAGGGGGAAGTGGGGGGGGGATAGGGAACTCGAGGCATGGGCTTCAGCTCTCATGAGGAGTTGGTTATCTATGTCTGAGTTTTTGGGGAAGGGGGGTTGCTTCCCACTAAGAACAGGCCACATGAGAAGGCCTCTTTCTTTCTCTCTGGGCTGGGAAGTGGAGCATCTACTGTCTTGTTCACTCATTCATGGAGACTTTTGGGGGTCTCAGCACCCACTATGGAGTGGGTATGGAAGGTGTGTCTTGAGAAGGAGGGCTGACTTGGGCTATCGGGTCTACTTTCCTTCCGGATAGGGAAAGGTTCTGTTTCTTACTCTAGAAATCAGACAGTTGGACAGGAGGAGGAAGAGAAAGAGGAGGAAGAGGACCTCATGTTCGTGGGACAGACTCAAGAAAATGTGATGAATATTGGTGTTTGGGGGCTCTTCAGGTAAATGGGCATGTGCACACATCAAATGTGAAGCTGTTAATGGACTCGAAATTCAAGATCTTCAGGTAAGATGCTCACTGACTCCCTGCAGAAGCCGGCTTCTCCGAATGGGCTATGCCCTCTACCCTGGCCTAGTCAGTTTGCAGTGTTTTGTGTAGCTTTGGGGATACATTAAGAATTGCATTGGAACATATCACTGTAGACATGTTGTGAGGTCTTCTGGTAGTGCCCAATCTACTTGTGACTGAATCCAACTGTTCAACCCTGGACTCTTGGCTTCCAACTTCCAGATTAAGGAACTTACTTTAGGAAACTGGTGAAAACTGTGGACTGAATCACTGGGGAAGTATTTAAAGGGATGAAGTTTTGCCTCTAAAATTTCAGTGAGACCTTCGATCCGGTGGGAGAAATGCCATCCTATCTGGATGGCGCCAGGGGACCCTGACCGGAGTTGTCCCCCAGCATTTGCAAAATTCGATGCAAGAGTCCCGAGACCTTACAGAGCATGTTTAATCCTCACAACAACCCTGTGAGGGAGGAGTTCCTGTTCTAAATTGAAAGAGAAAAAAGGCTGTAACTAGAGAGAAGTGGAGACTGGAAGACAAGCCAGGCTGCTACCAGCAGCACCAGGACAGAAAGGGCAGAGGGGCTGATGGCCAGGACCTCAGGTGTGGGACCCCTGCCCCAAGCACCCTCACTCCTGGTTTTGGGTCTGGGGTCAGTGGGGGTACAGGACCTGCCAGGGGACACTCAGGGTCAGCCTTTGCCACAAAGGGTTCTTCTGAGGTAGAGCAGCCAGCGGACAGCCCTGTGCTGCCAGCCCTGTCACACGGTTCAGGGGGCATCTCCTGCACTGTCCCCAGGCCGGGAGCAGGAGGTGCCTGAAGAGCCATGGGCTGTGGGCTCCCAACATAAACCCCAGAGAAAGGAAAACAAAACAAAACCAGATGCCAGTGGCCTGGAAACACAGCACTTTCTGCTCCTGCATTTGCAGACTCTGTGCCTTCAGTGTGGGCAGCCTGGCCCTTCACTGAGTGGGGAGGGGTCCACGGGCATCTGGGAGGACGCAGGACAGCTGCCAAGGGGACAGGGAGACCCAGGCCAGAGTCTTCTGAAAGAACCTTCCCCACTGAATGGGCCTGTCAGGCTGCAGTGAGCAGGTGGCCCAGCAGCGGCAAGGCTGAGGGGCAGGAGAGCCCTCGGTCAGGCCTGGAGGAGCCTCGGTCAGGCTCAGAGCCTGGGGAGCTCCTGACAAGGAAAAGTGAGGAATCTAGCCTCCCCCAGGCTTGGGGCCTCTGCTCAGAGAAGCAAAGGGTGCCAGGGCCCACAGAAAGGCAGGGAAGTCCAGGAAGCCCTTGTCTGAGGAGGACATCTGACTGTCCAGTGGGGAGCACGGTCCCCTCCTTGGAGGGCTGTGGTGATCCACAATTCTTGAACCCTGTCAGGATGAGGGTGAAGGAGCCAGGTCCCATCCCTTGGCGTGTGTGTGTGCGCGGGGGAGTGTCTGGGCCCCGCGCTCTGGCACAGAACAGCATACAAGCCCCTACTTGGCCCGGCTCCTCTGGCCCACACAGAAGCCGGCCGCCCTCCAAGAACCGCCTAGAGCTCTGAAAACTTAGGACTTACTCCAGGGTCACACGACCCCCCAAAACAGCTCCTCAACAAGCCAGCAGAGCCTCAAGGAGGCATCATTCCTAGGAGGGGCTGAGGCCCCAGCTCAAAACCAAAGCAGCTGCGTGAAGGCGCACCTAGCCTGGGGCCTGGGGCTGCACAGACCCTCGCCCTGTCCCGGGGTCCTGGTGGTCTCACTGCTCTGAGGAGGGGGTTTGGATCTGAGGGACCCTCGCCCGGGGCACTCGCTCATGAGAACACAGAGCACCTGCTCTTGGGGGGAGAGACAGTCCTTGTGTCTGGCTGTCCGGCCTCGGGGGATCCCCCATCAGGGACAGCCTCTCATGGCAGCTTGCAGGCAGCCAGGGCAGAGAACAGGAGCTGAGGCGCGCCCCTCAGACACCCCAGGCTTTGGGGGGCTGGGGGGACACGTAGACTCGGATCCCATGGAGCCACAGCCCAGTCTCTGGCGATGAGCAGCAGCCCTGAGGAGGGACTCAAGCCTTCACCACACACCCCCTGCCCCTGCCCCTGGGACGCCCATCCTCGGCCCAAGAACAACCACTGCAGAATACATGGGCCGCCCTCCCTCCCTCGGTGCCCTGCACCTACACAAAGAAAAGGCAGCCCCTGGAAACCCGCCTCTCCCCACCCTGCAGGCAGGCCCCAAGTTGCTGGAGCCCCAGTTGCTGGGGTTCATCTTTTGTGCTCAGTCCCTAGGAGTCCTCGCCTGCAGACACTCTAGAGTTTGTAGGAGGCTTGGAGGGAGGGAAGAAGGAAAGCAGACAGAGGCGGCGGCCTGGCTTCCTCCGGCCTGCTTGTGCGCTGCTTTTCTAGAAGATTCCCCGGCTCCTCCTCCTCTCTCCTCTTCCTCTTCCTCTTCCTCTTCCTCTTCCTCTTCCTCTTCCTCTCCCTCTCCCCCCCACCCGGGCTCTGTCCACGGGGCTCACTGGTCCCCACCTGCCCACTCTGTGTGCCCTGGGTTTGGCTCTGTGGCTGCAGACTCACTTCCCTTGGCACTTATATTCTCTCTCTGAGACCTCAGCTTAGCATCCCCTGGGCGTCCTGTGGTTTGTCATCTGGGCCACACTGTCCTCTGTCCTTAAAGGCTGAGACCAGACAGATCATATGGGGTGGGGCTTCGAGGGGCTGCAGAACCCAGAAGGGCTTCTCACCTGCCCCCAGGAAGGCCACGCCCCACCCCCAGGCACCAAGTCCTTGCGCCTTATTCCACGCAGGGCATGAAACTGCCTGATTCCACGGATAGTTCCTAACTCTTCTCTGGCTTCTTCAAAAGCACCCCAGAGGCTCTTCCAATTACCATCAACCTGGAAACCCACAGTGTGGGTGGGGGCTGGGGGGGCTGGGTTATCTCCACCCCTTGGGGACAGAGGGAGCTTCCTCCTCTTTCAGACCTGCCCCAACCAGGAGGCTCTTGGCCTCTGAGACAGTCCATCCGATCACCTGCCAACTTGAGAGGAGCCTGCTCAGCCCCGGCCTGGGCTCCTCCTTCCCTCCTGCTCATCCCTTTCTAATCATATGCTGATTGCCATCTCGATTGGGAGCTAAGGACTTTCTCTCAGTCCTCCCAACTGTTATCTGGGGAAGTACATAAATATATATTCTCTCTCTCTCTGTGTGTGTGTGTGTGTGTGTGTGTGTGTGTGTGTGTGTGTGTGAGGGAAGACAAGACAGAACTTCAGATGCACATGAATTTGACTCCAGGCCCCCAGGGAGCCCTCCGGCCAGGCCACAACCCCAGCCCCGGCATGGAGCAGGGCAATGTGGAAGGGGTCTAAGCAGAGCAGAAAAGGCCACTGTAGGGGCACCTGCTGGCCCAGAGCGCCGGTCACCACCTATGGACCCTGACTCCTGGGGGGCGGCAGGCTCAACAACACTGTACCCTGAGTTCTTCACAGACCTAACGCCAGACACCTGACTCCGGGTTCTGCTGTCTCCCCTGTGACCCTCACCCAGGCTGTGAACATAGGACAGGAGGTAGGTGACAAAACGCTGGTCTCCAATGCCACCAGAGTCTTAGGTCAGAGGGGGCTGCGCTGTCTGTCCTCCTGTCCCCCTCCCTTTGTCCATGTCAGTGGCACTAGGTCTGCTGGCGACTGCTGCCCCCAACCGAGACCTCCCCCTCTCCGCAGATCATCCTGCCCCACACGAAATGGGTTCAGGAGGCTCCAGCCCAGGGCCTTCCAGGCAGTCCTCCTCTCTCCTCCCTGATCGATCACCTCCAATTCATTTCTCTCCAGGAGTTCTGGTCCCAGTCACCCGGAGCACCCACACCACCCTCTAACCAACGGATCTCCCTCTATGTGAAGCTCAGCCTCGGACCCCAGCTGCGTGAGTCTCATGGACAGAGAGACAGACGCCCCCTGCATGTTCCCTGCTACAGCATCCACAGGATGCCTGTGGAGGAAGCCGTCTCCTGAAGGACAGGTTTCCTGGTTCTCTGGGCCTGTGCCCAGGTGTAGCCTTGAACTTGACAGCCCTGACCAGGAAGCAGATGTCTGCAGCCACTGCAGTGGGTGGGGAGGCTTATGCCCGGTGTCCCCTGACATCAGAGAGAGCAGATAGAGAGAAAGGGCAGGATGGAAGGGAAGGTGCCGTGGGGTGACTTTGCAGGTCCGTGGGGAAGAGCCGGGGTCACGGGGTGCAGGGCTGCCCTGGTGAAGTCACGAGGGGCCGGGAGGCTGGTCAGCCCCCCCCCCATGGTCAGGAAGTGGGGGGTCAACCCCCGGCCTGAGCTCGCAGAGCTTCTCTGCCAGGTCTGCAGCTCGGCGCTGGGTTTGTGGGTGTCAGTTCCAATGTCACCCCGTTTTCTGTGTAGAGCCTAGCTCAGCTTTCCTCGAACAGGGCTGCAGGTTTTCCAGACAGCCCTCAGAGCCCCCTCCTATGTGGCTGCACCCCTGCAGCAGGCCGGGCCGGGGTGGGGGGCGGCTCCACTAAGCAGAGACATCTTGTCCTAATGCCAACATCCCACAAGAATATAGGGCCTGTCTACACTCAGGGGGCTGGGACGCTGGCTGGGTTTTGAGGGGTCTTGAGCCGCGCAGAGCCGCCCGCAAGCCTGAGAGAGCAGGAGGGTGGACTGGGAGGCAGGTGGGTGCTGCCCCAGGGCTCAGGGACAGGGGGGAGGAAGCTGGTGCCGACCGCAACGTCGCCAACGGCCGCCAGGGGGCGCGCGCGACGGGCTGGCGGGCCGCGGGGGCGGGTGCTGGAGCCCGGGCGGGGCTGGGGGTGGGGGGGGTTCCGAGTCCAGCGGGGCAGCGCGGGGCCAACGGCCGCCCCTTCCAACTGCCACCAGGGAGGGGCCTCTGCCCCGAGCCCCCTGCCGACATGGGACTCTGGAGACCCCACTCGGCTCCGCAGACACCCCAGCTCCGAGGCCTTCCTTGGGGCTCAGCCCTGAATGTGGGGTGCGGACTCCGTGCGGGGGATGGGAGTCCAGCCGGCGGCGGGGCCGCTGTGCCGCGTGGAGGGACGGGGCCCTGAGATGCGCTGCGCGCCGGGCGGGCAGGAGCAGCACTCGGCTCCCTCGGCAGGCGCACCCTCGCCCAAGCTGGGTGCACGGCCACTGGGGAAGCTTTGGGGGCTGAGCGCACAGCGGTTCTTCCCCCCTGTGTGCAGGACTGAGGCGCCTGTCTCCTCTGCTCCGGTGACCCTCCCCGAGCCCCCTTCCTGCCCGTGTCCCGGGGGCCCGCTGACGATGGTGCGCAGGGTGGGCCCCCACCTGGGCAGCCCGGGGGCCCGGGGGCCCTTCGTCTATACCGGGGCCTGTGCCCCTCCTCTCTGTGGGGCTCTGAGCCCTCCCGTCCTGCCCTCACTGAACCCCCCGGCATCGTCTCCACCCCCCTCACTGCACTGGCCCCCAGAAGGGACCCTCCCCTAACAGCACTGCGCGCACTGTGCCAGCTTTCCAGCCTCTGACACTTCATACTTGCTGCTAGAAAGACTCTGACGGGCTCCCATGCTGACTGATGGCAGGGCTCCCTAACACACCCCGCCTGGCTGGCAGCACAGCCATGGTGGGCGGGGGGCCTGGCGGGCACAGGAGCCATCAGCATGGGGGGCCCGGCAAACCCTGAGGCCACAGACACCCTCGCGCGGGACAGGGCTAGTTCCTAGTTGGCTTCTCACAGGACTTCTCTCCAGACAGAGAGAGGTTGCCCAGAGCAGGTGGACTGCTAGGAGAGAGGTAGCCCTGAGGCTCACCAAGTTGCCTGGGTTTTCTACAAGATGACTCTATTGTTAGGGTTCCTTTCATTTCTAAGAGGCCAGACCAGGAGGCTTTTGGTGGGCGGGGGGCCACAGTGACAAGACGATGGCATCTTCTGACCATCTGATGAGGTCCAGCGCCGCTCTGGGGGGCCACAGGGCCCTGATGCCACCGCCCTTGAATGCGGCTCCCACAGAAAAGGGGGAGCTGCCCGAGTTGCAGAGACTTGGGGTGGGTGCAGGGCATCTGTGCAAAAACAGGGAGCACAGGAATCTGAGCAAGGCTTTAGGGACTCAGGAGCCTGAGGGATCCGTGCGCCTTGAACTGGGGTGTGAGTACAAGAAAGGCAGAGGAAACCGAGTCGGGGGGCCATGGGCAGCGGGACCTGAGTGGTCAGTACTTGGTAAAGTGTGGGAGGGGCACAAGGCAGCCCCCAGACCTCCCTCCTGTGGCCAGTGCCTCCCCAGGTACCCTGGAGGAG